>NC_090300.1:118586875-118888437 GCF_039906515.1 Pseudorca crassidens | reverse complement strand
ACAATAATACTACACGTTGTTTAACTGGGTTGTCTTAGGTTAAATGGTGAAAGCATATAATAGTTTATATGAAAGTAAAAGTATTGCTTTTTCTGGTGAATAAAAGCTTGAACTTTATTAAGTGACTTCCATCTGGTGCTGGGAAATACGTCTTTTTTCTGTGTCAGAGAACTCTGGAGTTATTCCTTGAATCGGCCATGTTAAACTACTTTTAAAATATAACAACAACAACAATAATATAAACATAAGTTACTCTATAAGTATAATGTTAACCTAGATTTCTTTGAGGGCAAAAGTGAATGTCCTAGGGTCTGACAAAGGCAATAGGAAAAGAAAATTAAACATATTAATACTGGAATTGGATATATATGGCTATATCAATTGAAGTCCTGTTTATTAGAGTACATTAATTTTGTATTAGTTTACTTTTCTATTAGAATCCTTCAAGCAAATCTCTAAGTACTTATCTGAAAGCTTGTTTCTTTTTTCAAATTTTCTTAATGAAAAAACTAGGAGATTGGCTGCCACATAAAATATAGAGAAACTACAGTTTCTCTAAAGCATAGGCCATTTGTAAAGAATATTTCAAACAGCAATTCTGGCTTTCCTTAAAATTAGACTTCTTTGAATGCAAAATTATTCATTTATTATCTTTTTCATGAAAATCATTGACTTAGTCATATTTAGGTTCTCTAGATTTTGAAGTACTGTTTTATTTTGTTTGTTTCTAAAATATTTACTCAATATGCAGTTTAATTTTCAGTTAATAAAAGAAAATAATTTGTGTGATTAAACATGTGCTTGGCAGGGTTGGTAAAAAAATACGGCTTTACTTAAAATTGTGAGTTGCTTTCTCGCTAGTTAGGCATCATCCTGTTCAGTAGGATCATATAATTTTTGGTGATAAGGGCCTTAGTATAAAGGAAAAGCCTTTTATTAAAAAGGGGGAAGAAAAGAAATGCTAGGAATCCTCATCAGGTTCTTTTTCTTTATTGGATGTTCTATGCTATGCCCTACTCTGTTGTTTGAGTTCTTAAACTCTCACCCGTTATTTTACAAAGAAAATAGAGTTGGCTGTGCTAGAATCTTTTATCTGTTTTTACCTATTAATTCTTAATATGTTACCTTAATTTTCTTCTCTTTCCTTACAGTTTCAAGGACAGACTTGCTTCCACTCTTCCCCAGTCTGAAACCCTATACTGGTGTTTTATTTCTAATCCTGTCACCCTTCTCTGGGGTGATATTTTGTCCCTTAGGGCTCTCTTTCATAGCTCTATTAGTTTTCTCTCCACTGATTCTTTGTCCTCACTCTCTCTTCTACACACTTTGTGGAAATAGACTATCCCAGTCCTCTTCTTCTTAGACTCTAGTCTCTATCCTTGTAGCCCTACTGAAACTATTATCTCCAAAGTCTTTCAATGCTTTACCCAGCTCTTGTTCTCTGTAGCTTTCAAATAATGGACCATTTGCTCCTCCTTGAATATTTGTCTTTCTTTGAATCCACTAGTATTGTACACTCTTGGTTCTCCTCCTATCTTCAACCTTGCTGTGTTCTTCCTCGTTTCCAAAATCCACTGATTTTTCTTTCAATTTATTGCGTGTCTCCATGAGTCGAGCAATGTTAGAGCAACTGTGTTTTCAGAAGTGACTAAGAAAGAAAATATCCCAGCTATCATGGAGCTGTGTGCTGTGGAAAGAGAGAGAAAATGAACTAGGAAACATGCAAATAATATAATTTTAAATGGTAGTTAAATCTTACGGAAAAAAAAAAAAATAAAGCAATGATGTATAGAGTAACTGGATCAGGGAGAGCTATTTACCTGGTGTGGTCAGGAATGTTCTCTCTTAAAGAGAGGCTGTCCTAAAAGACCACAGTAAGAGGAATCCTGGAAGAAGAAAGAACAAGTGGAAAGCCCAGACACAAGAATGATGAATCTGGTAATAGTTTCCAAATTGTGTTGGCTAGCTGATTTGGCCCATGATCCCCTTTCCCGTCATCTAGTTCAGTGCTCAAAGATATCTGTTCATTTCAACTGCCTCATGATTTTCAAAGTACTTCCGTGCTTATGCTACAATAATATATAATTTTCAGTTTTATATTATTTCCTTTAATTTAAAGAATAACTTTTTATTTACCAGCATGGGTTACATCTGACACATATTTTCCACCTTCTGAAACCAAGTCATTGTGTTTGAGGTTAGTGCTTGTAATATAATAAACCAACAAATATAAAGAAGTATATTACTTATGTGGAAAAATTAAACGGAAAAAAAAAAGTCTACAACAGGTCATACAATCGCTTTTACCTATCTTCATGGTCAATTTTTATCTCTGCAAAGCTAATCTGATTGATTGCTGCCTCATCAATTAGGATGTCTGAAAATTCGAAGGTAATAATACTGTGAACAGTTCAGTAATATCAGTGAGGTGAAGCCTCTTTGTATTATATTTGAAATGTGATTTAAATAATGTGAAAAAACCATCCTTGCTTTTTTTGTCTTTAGCAGTTCTCTGGGTTATAGGTAATGAACCTGAAGCAGTTATGCATTGGTAAAGGCAGTATGATTTAAAGGAGTACACTATTAGGCCCTGGTGTCAAAGAAAAAAAATGACATCTGCATCGTAGGTTTTCTGTGGTACAGAAGGAGAGAAACCCTGCCCATCATTATATGCAAAAGAACATTATCCAGTGTGGGTAATGCCCATATGAGTGTTTAGAAGTTAATGGGGATTTAACTGTATTTCAAATTTTAGTACAGTACTGGTATAATACTTTTGGAACACTATCCCATGTTAAGTATATATACATGTCACTGTTTTAAATAATTTTTAAGAATTATAACCAAATCTTAAGCAAGTGTTTATATAGATTTTTATACGTTTTAAGTTAATATTATATATAATCAGATGTTTATATTAATTTTAGAAAAGAATATGTGAGCATTTCATTCTTATTATTTAACTTTGTTTTTTTTCTCAAAAAGAGCAATATTTAAATGAAACTAAAATTCATTTGCTTTTAACGTCTATATACAAGACAGGATATGTGTTCGTGAATCCTCTTAGTATATAAATACACGTGTATTAATATTTGCAGAATTTTAAAATATGCATACTTTGTGTTTCTGTTTAAAAAGTAATGAAAACAACCTGGGGATTTATAAATATTTCTGAAGAAAGTCCCTGTATCTTACAGCCAAATTAGTGCTGAGTTTGGTAATTGCTCCTGATAGCCTAACTAGGGAGAGGACCGTTAGCTTTCACGGAGATTTGGAACCTTGGGGTTTTGCCTTTGGAAATTAAATATTTAATATTGCTTTGTCTAGGCTGGCTTTGAACAGACTCCTTCCTTCCTTCCAAGGCAATGTCAAAATTCACAGAAGAGCAACAACTCACACTGTCTATTGAAATCAAACCTGACTCCTCGCCCCTCCCTTCACCCACTTTTGCCCTTGGGATTGTGACATCATTACCATCTCAGAACCCCTAGGGTTGTTGTTCATGTTAAAATGAAGTGAGATTAGGGTTCTAAGAGAGAGCAGTCAAATATTTGAGTACTAATCATGCCTGGGTGTCTGTTATTACTTTTGAGGCAGTGAAATTCTTTTGGCTTCAGGAATTACACTGCAAACATTTAATGTGAATGTGGACAGAAAAGAATACAATTAGGTGAGTCACAGAGACAATCTGCTTTTTACAGCATTCTTTGAAATGGAAGATGCATCTATTTAAAGATTATCTGGCATATGAAAGGGACATTTATCCCCCAAGGAGAGAGGGGAATTACTTAAAAGGAATAAGAGGTTTATTAATATTTTTCAATCAAATGTTGCAATCTCTTTATCCTTTTTCCTTTTGTAATTTTCATGTTGGCCTATGTAAGTGCTTTGTCCATGTAATACTCACCCTTTCTAGGAGAGTCATCAGATGGGATGAGCTTATTGAAAAAGAAACAGAATTAAAAATTCAATGACAAATGTTCCGATAGTGTCTGTTTAGGGCTTATCTTCTCAATGTCAGGGCTTTCTGGTTATTGGTTGGGGACTTTTGGGATTGGTTCCTTGATGCTCAGGTGGATGAAGTCCACATCATGAAGTGGCCTTACTTTAATTCTGGGGGTTTCTGGTGGTTGCTTGTATTTAAGCATTGCGGATATTTTTTTCACTGTAACGTTCAAAAAGTGATGCCTTTCAGTGATTGAAGTATTTAAATTAGAAAAGACAGAACAGCTCAATCAGACAAAATGAAGAGGTTGTTATTGTGTCTTCTCCCAAAAGATGACCAATGGAAAAACAATGACTTTGTATTGTATTTTGGTAGATTTTATAATCTATTACAGTAAACAATATTTAAATAAGCTTAATTACAATATACCATATATTTGGGAGAAAAAAATCACACATAAAGTGATGACTAAATATGAAATCAGAATAGCTTAAATACTAATTTTTTCATCTCTAAAATTAAAGAAATGTTATATGACCTGAAAGTCCTTTCCCAGCTTTACAACCTTATACATTCAATAATATGAAAGAAAAAAGACGTTAATGATGTGAGTGGAATTTACCTAAATATAAAGTATGAACTTGAACCAATGACACATATATGCTTTTTTAATGCAATGTCAAAAATTGTGATGTTCTATCAGCAGAAGAATCAATTCACTTATATGTTAGACAGAAAATTTCAGAGATTTAAGGAAATTTATTTTAACATATTTCTATCATGCTTTCTGCCAAAAGTACAATGTGATTCAAAAGCATTCATTTGGATAATTAAAATTCTTTCTGCTAGAATAATCTGGTATTAACATTCGATGCCTTTTTGATCCCACTTGCCCCTAAAAATAAAGTACATACACAATTACTACTTCCTATTTTGCCAATTTTATTAAGAATACTTATGGCTTAAAATTTTTTAAATAGTTCCTTTTAAAATTAAAATGAAGTTTAATGAAAAAAATTGTGTTGAAGAACATTTACTGTATTTCTAAATATTTGCTTTTAATTATAGCTTCAGCCATATTTACTATTCGATTTTCTTTTATAGAGACATATTTCATTTAGCAGACTAAAACTACTTTTCTTTTGCTCATTATGATTATATTTTTCACTTCTTTCTAAAGAAAATTTGTTTATCGCTGGGCCTTTTTAGGCAAACAGGCTACCTTGTTTGTCAACAAGTATTTTGTGCCACTGTGTGTTCAGTCACCACTATGTATAATGCAGAACTATCCTAGTGACATGGACCTTTACTCAGGAATACTCCTGTTTTCTTTCTACCTGCAGATAGAGGAGGTAGCTGATATCCTGAAAAGTTCATAATTTTCCTAGTGTCCCCCCAGATATATAGTTTTTGATGACATTTTTACATATCTCTGATAACTTTAGGAAATGTTGATATTTCTAATGAAAATGGGCTACTAATCCCCACCCAGCTAGAACAGGGAAAATGAGAGCTGAATGGCTATGCTGAGGGAAACTGTATAACATAACTTTACATAGCAGCCCAGGCTTCATGTGAAATTGTAAGCAAACAAACCAAAAATGAACACCAGGCTGTAGTAATTTTAAATTTAAGTTACAATCTTATTTCAAATTTTCTTTGATTTTTCTTTTTGTCTGCTGATTAGCTGAGAAGTCAGAGATGATTGGCAGGTGTAACAATTCAAATGAAAATATTTCAGAAAGTCCGCATAAGCATCTCTTGATAAAACTCATCTGTTTTGATGAGTGAGTACATAAAATGCTTCTATTTTTATACAGAAATCTCTGTACTTTGGACATATTTGATCACTGGTGCATCAACTGGCATTTTGTAAACAGATCTATTCGCCAAACTTTTTACTGGTTGTCAAAGATAGTAATAGTAAAATATCAAAGGATGGATGAGGTGAAGTATTTTAAAAGTTCTAAGTACTTATAAGTCAAATTTTAACTATGTAACACCCTCTAAGTCTGGTGAAATAGAAGCACTTGTGAAAATTACACTTTTTCGGGGGATGGTACTAACAGAATAATGATCTCATATTTCTGTTTCTAGTTTTGACTCAAACCATAAAGTGTACAAATCAAAACTAAAATAATTATAGTAAGGAAATAGACAAATGTTATTTTTTATTTTCTTGTTTCCTTTAAATTCAGTTTGTGCTACTTAATGATAGCACTATTTCCCATGCAACTTTACATTTTAAATGAATTTCTGTAGTTCATTTATCTGACAAGAATAGTACGAATAAATAAAAGCAATAATCACTATCCATTTGTTCATTAAAATAGAGGTAAGTTATTACGGATCCCAAATGACAGAGGAGAAAATTGGGGTACAGGCAAGTTAGGTCAGGTGGCAGGCTTACACAGGAAATAAATAGTGGCTAAGCTAGTATAAAAACATCAATCTTCTGACCTCTAATTCAGGGCTTTCCACAACTGCAGTATGATTAATCAATACCAGGAAGCAAACTAAGTATCAAGAAAGGATCATCCATTTGTATCAGTCTTTCCTTTATGTGGTTGGAATCTAAAATACGAAGTGCCTAAGGAATCAAAAGTCAGAAGCTTTGACTATTTTAGTGACTTTTGAACAGTTTTTTTTATTATCAGGAGATTTGATAATAAACACAAACATTTAGCAAGCCCAAATACGTGAAGCAACTTTGTAGATATTTTGCTAACGTGGAAAATAAGCTCTTTTAACAACTTACTTTGATTTATTTTTATTTTTATACTAAGAGAGGACCCAGATACGTGCTGAAATACGTATTGCCTTATGGATTGCAGTTGGCAGGGGTTGTTAGTGTTAAAGATTCACACATTTCAAGTAAGATTGGATACATTCATATTTATGTCAGGAGAAGAAATAGTATATTCTAAGAATTTAAAGTGTTACCAAAAGGCAAAACATGGCATTTGGCTAAAGAGATAGCAATATTCTTCCCTGTTGAGGTTCTTTTCTCTAAGGCTTAGTTTTCTAACCAACGTTTTGGCAAGCAAACATTCTTATTTTGCATCGTATAGTCTTCTTTCACATCTCTGAATGAAAAGAAAAGATAATTATATGGCTAAAGCAATTTAAATCTAAGGTGTGGGAAGGTATTTAGCAGAAAAGCTGACACTCCTTCCACGCTATTGTTATCCAGAATATACTCTCTTTTGAAGTTTACTGAGATACTTTCTCCAGTGTGTTGAAATTTCCTTTGCATCCAGCTCTGCTATAGATACAACATCATGACAACAGTGACATGACTTGTTTACAAGAGGGTGGTATAAACAGCAAATGTTCTTCCGTAAGACAGCTTTCTTGTTGAACTTCAACAGAAAAGGGAGAATAAATGTGGGAGAGAGAACAGAAGGGGGTAATCTTGAACATGTAGAGTCACATCAAAGGCAGAGGAGAGAGTGGCTGATAGTGTCTT
The DNA here is from genome assembly GCF_039906515.1 of Pseudorca crassidens. Taxonomy (NCBI): domain Eukaryota; kingdom Metazoa; phylum Chordata; class Mammalia; order Artiodactyla; family Delphinidae; genus Pseudorca; species Pseudorca crassidens. Next base: position 118,881,022 of record NC_090300.1, on the reverse strand, counting down.
TTGCCTTCTTTTTATATGTAAGGAAGGACCTTCAAATTGTATATGGTCCTCAATGCGGAAGGTTATATATGGCCTATTATAGTGTGCCTTAATATTGCAAGATATTACCTGGTTTGAAATTAATTAAATGAAAGATATCAAACAAGGGAAAACAGATGAAGATAGAGATAGAGAGAGAAAGAGATAGAGATGATAGAGAGAAAGATAGAGAAACAGGGAGAGAATTAGAACCCTAATACCTGCTCCAACCTGCCTTAGTCAGCTTTCTGACCTAGGATGTTGCAACAGAAACTCTCTGAAGGAATTTTAGTTATAGGAAAGCCTTTCCCATTTTTATGATCTTGTGTTAACCTTATTTTTTTTTCTTAGAAATAGTGATGGTTTGCATAACGCATTTCAGATTAAACCTGATCATATTGAAAAATATTAATTTGCTTCTTGCATGAGAAATAGAATTAGATAAAAATAAGCTAAATTTTAGCACTTTGAACCATCTTTTGGATCATGATTGCTAACTGCACCCTGGTACTGATTAAAGACCTACATGATGATGATTATTATTCCTAGGACCAGGGAAGTCTTAGAAGTATCTGTGGGAACACAATGGTCTGGAGGGAGGGGGCTCTGCCAGAGCTCCCTGGAGCTGGGAGTGGAAGGTGGGTCACTTCCTTAGATATTAGGAAAAATCATCTGGGTAAAACTGAGTGAATATTCTGGGTACAGCGTCATGGATTTGCTAGTCCAGTCTCCTCAGGTTCCTTGGGACATACATTTGTGCCTTGTGAAATTGTGGAATTATTGAAGGTGCGTAGTACATGGTTTTTTGTCATTAACATACATGACCTTGAAACCCAGTACTGTCACTTCTTGGCAGGCAGGTGGCCTTGCACAAGTGATTTAAAGTCTCTGAATCTCTGATTTCTGATATATAACACTGGGCTAGTATTGCGTCCTTTATGAGAATGTTTTAACATTAAATGATGCATTAAAAGTACTTTAGTTACTGTTAATCCCAAGGCAAATGCTGGTTATCATTGTTACAAGGAATGAGTCATAGAGATGTCCCGAGAATTGTCCTCAAAGCCTGGTCCCTACACTCTAGCGTAAATCTTCTTGAAGATAAAGACCAGATTCAGACACTCTGTTGTGTTTTTTCTAGTACAGATTATACACATATTGGGACTTCAAGATTGGGTTGCTTCTTGGGATCAATTATCCAAATTTCTTGGAGTCATGGTAGTAAGACAAGGAAGAAACAAAAGTGATTGTATCATTATGATGTGTGCAATTGGTCGTGTTTTTTCTTTTTAACATTTATTGAATCCCTGATAGTATAATGCCTCAGGCTGGATGCTGTAGGTTATGTAAGGATGCCTAGAAGCTCCTTGTAGAAGAAATACTTTTCTAGTGGAGGAAATAAATGAACACGTGAGGCAGAATAAACAAATGAATTAAGTGCTAAATAGCTGAACAAGGCACATATTGTGGTTACTTATAATGGTATGGGGGAAGAGGGTGTATGTCAGGAAAAGACGGTGAAAATCAAAGTAGGATTGTAGTAGTTTGAGAGACAGAAATACAGATAGGAAAATGTACAGCATGCACAAAGGCAGGGATCCATAAATATCACTGGGTTTGTCTAAGGAAATGTTAGTAGATGCGTGGGCTATGCTAAAATATAGAGTGAGAAATCTTCTGTAAATCTTTTTTGCCTATTTCCGGATATTGATGGAGATATTTTTGGGAAATTCCAGCTTAAGTCCATGTGAACAAATGAATGGCTAATTTTTATAAAAAAATAACAGATCTTTTTACTAATTTTACTCAGATTATGGTAACAAATATTATATTTCCATTTTGATTTCAAATGATGAGGATGATGGCTAAAAATACAATGAACCAAGTTTTATGCATGTTGCATTTTAACAAGTTGGATACCTCATTGGAATGCACTGCCTCTTGCTCCACATTTATTTTTGGAATTTAATAAGGCGCCTGTCATATCTGCCTCAAGGCTAAAAAACATCATGGGGGAGAAATCCAAAGTACTGTCACGTTTGAGTGACATGGAGCCAATTTTATTTTATTTCCTTTTCATGGTGGGGGGGTGGTGGTGGCTGAAATTAGCCAGCCTGACTTCTGAAAAGGCATCGCTCTACCATCTGTTCTAAAGGCCTTGTGCTGGTTAACTGGTGATGACGTTGCCCAGTGACATTTGTCAGGTGGATTTGACGCAGAAAACCAGTAGAGGATTTTCATTAAAAAATTAATTCTGTGCATTTTACTGCAAAGCTCATTCTCATGATAGATTCTGGTAGAGCACCACATATCTCCAGAAGTCGGTCTCATTGCCTGAGAAACTTGGGAAGGTAATAACTTCTTTATTTCTTCTTTGTGCTCCCAGAGCTCATAATTAACATACTGACTCATTTAGCTCAACTCTCCATAGGATGAGGCTGTGTGAATACAGTGGAGACTTCAGAGAAACTTTGGCAAACAAGGGTGGTTTCTGATTCTCATCCAGGGTGAGGGGAAAACTCTGCCATTTGCGGCTTCTTTCTTTCAAGCTGATGTTTAGTACAATGTGACTTTTTAAAATAGAATCATTTTTTTTTCAAACATCTAAAACTTTGTTGCTAGAACAGCAAACTTCATAAAGACACCTTTTGAAAGTACATAGAAAATGACAAGCAAAATAAACAGAAAACTGAGACCAAAGAAAAGCCAAGATTGCTAGGATTTAAATGGAACCATAATATTTTAAAGAATTTTAAGACCAGATATCACAGAATGATCTTGCTATTGCTGAATTATTTATAAAACTGGAAATTGTAGTTAGCTGAAGGATCTGTCTGAGGCATAAAAATAAATTGTGTACCTTTATATAGGTATGCGGTTATAATAACTGGAATAAGCACTCACTGCTGATGTTCTGCCAATTTAGTCTGAGTTAAGTTGCCATGGGGAACTAAGTTAGTTAAATAATGTGAACTTAAAACAGGTAAACATAGTACTATGTCAATTAATATGTACTATGAACAAAGTCAAGAACTTGTAGCTGGTCAGCTCTTCTTACCTTATTATTTGGAATTTCCTGACTCTTAGGTAAAAGGAAAAGAAATAGTCTAAACCACTTTTTAATGAGTTTGTGGCTTCTTGGGCACAAAGAGAGATCCATGAGCTCTTCCCTGAATCCCAGAAGACCCCTGAGCTAGGATCAAGAATTGAGTTTGGCTTTAAAGTATCTAGTATATATATAAGTGTGTGTTGGGTGGGTAAGTAAGGGAGGAGGGGACCATTGCAGACAAGTTTAACCCTGATATTGTGTGGCTACACTCACTCTAATTCCAACTATATAGGTTGGATCAATCCTCAGTTGAATGGAAGATAATTTAGTGGTAAGGCCAGATCTAAACCATTAGATATTGAGCCACCATGTAAAAAAATAAATGTGAAATACAAGACAGCAAAATGAACTCAGCCCCATGTGGAAGATGCTGCACACTTTAGCATTCTCAAGGAAACATGAATCACGAGACGTCAACTATCTTTTGACGTGTTGGCACTCAACATTTTATTTTTCTTTCTGGTGGAACTCCAAGGCAGTATTGCATAGATTCCCTAAAATATTCTGAAAGCCATCAAGAAAGCACGTTAGCACTTTTTTGGTAAACAGTGAATTTAATTTAAATAAATTCATTCCTTGGAGAGAATCTGCCTCTTGATTATAGCTGGACTTCTTCTTATTTTACACAACCTGTCTCTGAGGCATAATTTTTCAGTCAAAGAAACAGGAAGATTTATTGGCTGTTTGATTTGAATGTCTAGCTGGTTCCCAAACATTGCTTAACTGATCACTGATAACTGGTGCTGAAAGTTGAATGGGGGTGGGGTGAACTATGTATATTCAACTTAATGAAAGATTTAAGGTAAATATTAATGAAAAAACAAGGGGGCGATTTTTAAAGTATTTCACTCTTAGTAAACAGTTGCATTTATTATTTTAGTGGTGATCTGCTGAGAGAGGAATCATTCTGAATAGCTTGAAGCCTATAGTCCACGTCTCTACTTATAGATTCCAAGCTTAGAACTGCTTTATTTAACGGAAATGGATCACTAATGATATTTGCTGTGGGACTGTGTAATGCTTCTCCCATAAGCAGCTAGGAATAGCTCCCAAGCTTTGAGTCTAGTCTTTATTCCTGGAGCTGGCAAGAGTAGGTTGTCATGGAGCTAAGGGAGAAATCAGTAGACTCTTATTTATGTTTTAGGTGAGAGGATACTGCCTTTCTTCTGTAAAATTTTAGAATTAGGCTGTACTGCAGGGCCATTAGTCTGAGTGCTCGACAGAGTACTCTGCACTTGGGGGCTCAGTTAGGTTTGTTGATAGTGATGAGAGTAACTCCGTATTCACATCCCAAATACGAGGCCCATTGTCACCCTTCAGTTATCCTCTCACAAATACATGGGCTTCTCTTCTCTTCAGTAAGAATAATGGTGCTGCTTATAGAGTATTTCCCCTACAACCCCAAATTCTGAGTGGTAGAATCAGTTTCCTTGACAGAAAGGCACAATGTTGCTGACTTTGCGAATGTATGTGCGCTCTCTTTTTTCTTTGAATTTTAATATTTTTCACTATTTCTCTTAGCATTTCAAGGCATCCAACTGATCTGGATTTGAATCCCAGATCTGCTTCTTACCAACTGTTTGATGTTAAGCAAGTAAAATTATGTTGTTAAATTAGTAATAACAGTTCCTTAAATTTTTGTCAGAGAAAAATTACTCAATAAAATGAGTTCGGGAGATCATTTGATATAAGCATTCTGGAACTTGAGTCCACCAATTTTATTCCCATAAGTGTAAGGATTCTTTATCAAGAGTTTTTTAATTTGCATTTTTTATTTCATTGATAACTGAAAAAAAGAAAACTAAAATGCTTTTTCTGGGTTACCTGGAAACCACCTATGACAAAACATTCCTGCTCTGCCTTCTGTGTCTAAGTTTTTACAATTGCTTTTGTTCCAGATGATAGTTCTTTAATGTGTGTGATATAGAGGGAAATAATCAAAGTTTTACAGATATGTGAGGCATTAGGGAAAAACAAAGACTGTAAGACAACATAGTAAGAACAAAGTGTTTGCAGGTGTTTGAATAGAAAAGGATAAGTGGTATTCACGTGGTCCCTGACAGTCAGCCTCAAATTAATATTGCCAGTGACATTTAGTTTCAGCTGCGTAATATCATCTATCAGTTTAAAATTAGGTTGTTCATCTAAATTTTAGAAGTTGCATAGGTTTATGCTTAAACATTTTACAGTTGCCCAAGGACATAAACTTATGAAACTTAAACCTAATTTTATATTTGTGAATTCATATGGATATTTAAGTAATATAAAACAAATAATTATTATTATTAGAAGTCAAAGAGAATGTTTCTTTTAAAAAATATTAGTATAATCAAAATTGATTATACTAATCAAATTTGAGGATAGCTACTGTATGTGATGGTGATGATGATGATGATGATGATGATAGCTATAGGACCTAGATCCATAACCACAGAGAACTAAGAGCTGGCTATAAAGTTCCAAAGTTTTAGAGTCGTTGGTTTTTCCTGACTTTCCATCTGTAAGTTTTACCTGAGGAACCACTCTTCTAAGGAAGCATTCTGAAGAAATTTTTTTATATATAAACACAGAAAAACTTCATTATATCGTAACATATTAATATTCTACATGTAAGAGGTCAGATCATAGCCCTAAAATATTGCTATTATATAAAAAAATTGTAAGTAAAATGACTAGCCTACTTCAAAACCACTATAATTCAGAGTAGCATATTAATTTTAGATCTTGAAAGGACTAGAACTGAATTCTGTCTTAGCTTTTGACTGATTTACTTTGTAATCTTGATCAAGTTATTTAGCTTGGGTCATTTTAAGTCTCCTCATCTATAAAATGCAGGCCCTCAGTCTACCTTGGAAGATTGCTTTGAGTCTGGTAATTGTCAAAAATGCCTGGACTAGGCTGTCTCGTACTGGGCTTTCAACAAATGTTCAGCCTTACGCCATTCTATCATTCTCCAGGTGGAAATGCCTTCTCTCTTTCCCCTTCAATATCTGGTCTCCCTGACACCTAGTGCTGGAAGCAAGATGGAACTGGGTGCTTTATGCCTAAAATGCAGGGTATCTCAGAGAGACATCTACCATAACCTTAGTAGATGGTTGGTTTTACTTTTTAGGTTTAAACATTATTTTAATCCTTTTTTAAAAAGTAAATTAGTCAAACTAGTCAAAAGTACCTACAGTCTTTGTGGGCTATGACCGAGCCGTGCAAATAAAACAGCAGCTGAGGCAGACACAGGTCTTTTCCTTCAGAATCAAACATGAAGGTTTGGGAGAGGCACTCTCTTTGATGTTGTCCACTCTGCAATCCTTTTGCTTACTTTGTGATACACCTGGATTGTGTATTAATGACCACCAACCAAGTGGTGATGCCTTTCAGTGTTTGCTTTTTTGCAGCTGTGATTCATAAATGAGGAGAGGCCACTCTTTCTTTAAAAACAAAACCAAACCAAACCTGGTGCTTAATACATTGACTCAGAGTGACAAATGTGTGCACGGCTTATTCATAAATCACTTCACTCATTTTAAATGGCACCTGATTTTTTTCCAGACAGTTTGCATCTTATTCTTAAATTAGGGATAAACAAAAAGTTTTGGTAAATGAATTGTAACTGGGCACCTGTTTGGAAAATGTGAATTACTCTATTTGACAAAACAGCATTAAATTAATTTATATAGCTAGTTGTATTAACCTTCAATTTATGTTGCTTTGAAAAATGTATGGGTACACTGAAGTTGACATTACAGATGTGTGTGGAGCATTTTAAGACCCAAGCTAAAGAGAACTCGCAAGCATTGCAAACAAATTTTTGAGAAGTAAGCACAGTATAGGAGTCCTCGGCTGGCATGTCTCTGTGTTTCTCCAGATGGCCAGCAGATGTTTATATTTGATTCTGTAAAAAGGGGACTGCCTCTGAAGTACACAATTTCAGCACTAAAATTTTGACTTTAATGAGAATATTAGAAATATGATTATTGTTCCTAGGAGACTTTTTTAAAAGTTGAATTTAGAAATTAAAAGTTCATATAAGCCAAGGAATTAGTTCTACAAATTGAGTCAAGTATTTAAATATAATTGCATGGAAGAGGTATTTAAAATTAAATCAAGTGGAGAAAAATAATTTCTCTGGAAGTAATTTACATAAAGAGCTTTGTGCTCTAAACTGCAAAATTAAGTTTAATATTCATTGCATAGCTCTATTCCAGAAGAAAACTTCTTAAATTTTGTCTTTTTAAAGATTAAATCTAGTATTACCAAAGTATTATGAAATGTATGTCTTGACGTGAAACAAACTTTCCTCCAGGGTAGAAAAAATTAAAATCTATTTGGACAATAAAAATCATACAATGTGATCAAAAGGCCTGAGTGAGTTTAAAATGATGGAAGATCAGATTTTTTTTTCTTCTTTGCCACTGAGAAATGACAATATATGTCAGCACCGTGGCAATGGCGTATTCTTCATCTAAATATTTGGGTTATTTCCGTAAGAAGATTGTTGCTTTCTTAGACACAGCTGTGGTTTCTAAGCTCTAGATTCAGTAAACTAGAAATAATGGTAAAGAAATAACCTAGAACCATGAATATAAAAATTGACATTAAACAAAAATCCTAATCTATTGTATTTGAAATATATGGTGTTCAAAATAATAAAAAAGACACACATTTGACATAATTTTTCTTTTCATATTCTGTTTTTATACTTTGCTTAGTTACTATGTTTAAGGAGAATTTAGCTAAGTAGTTACTTTTGATTTTGTTTGAGAAGACAATGAATCTGTTGCTTTGTTTTTCCTTTAAAGACATCATTTTTAGCTATTCTAGTGAATAGTGACTGCTATATCAAGTCAACATATTCATATTTTAATTGAACCAGTACAAAACAATTTGTCTAATGTGGTTGCTATATTCCAGGAAGTAGAAAGAGGCTTAAACCTTAGAAGTAGCTTTACAATGTAGTAAGTAATTAAAACATTTCTTTGTTGGGCTTTTTGAAAGAATGATGATTTTGTCTCCTTTCTCTAAGCTGAGAACTTAAAAGCTGAAAACAAAACTATCAAATATTCTTACTTATAGTCTTATGTGATGTTAAGGTAGAACACCTTTCAGAACCGTTAGAAAAGAGGAAAGAATTGTTCCACATTTTAAAGTTTGGTTTTATTACAGGTTGTTTTTATTCTTAATCTCTTTTTTGGTTGCCAAATTACAGTGAGAAATTAAAGCACTTCTAGTATAAAATTTGTTAAAGACCTACCCTGTTTTAGGCACTTATTTCAGTTATATTTATTTAACCCTTACTTCCATATTGAACCAGCATTTCCATTTGACAGAAGAGGAAACCGAGGGTCAAAGGGGTTAAGTGTCTTGCTCAAAGTCACCCAGCAGAAAAGTGGCAGAATAGAAAAAAGGTCCCTGTTCTTCTGACCCAAGGTTAATGACCTTTTCATTAAACTTCAGTAGCCAGTTCTGTGCATCATAGAGGCGGGCCACTATATGTTTTCTTAGAGACAAAAATATATTGAAATGCAAAGTTTAAACTGTACTTTTGGGGGGAAAACTAGAGAAGGTGAGACTCTTTATTAAGATCCCAAATAACCTAGGGAGGTAGGATTCAGATTAGCACTGGGGATACTGGATTTTTTTTTTGATACAAGAAACACAGAAATGTGTTATTACCCAGGGAAATAAGAATTTATGGGAACCAAGACCTTTTTGGAGGTTTTCAAATCAAATCCAGTTAAATGAGTGTGAAAGTAGAGAAAACCTTTCTTAAAGGCACCTGTAAGTTTAAAGAAAAGTGTTGGCAAAGTGTAAATTTGTAAGAATTAATAAAACAAGCCGGGTGTAAAGTGGTCCATGTATAAAAACAATTCAACTACTGAGTAGATGTAGTATACACAATAAATATATAAGCACCAATCTTTGAAGTTAGACCATGTGACCACAAATCTCTTCTGCCACCTTGTGGTTGCAAGTCTATTTCAGAGACAGGCTCCCTGAGTGTGAGAAAAAATTAACCTCTGAAGTGCTAAAATAATAGTACAATACATGATGTGGGTGGTTCTGAACTCAAGAAACAAACAGTCTGGGGGGACACGGTTACTACCCAAACTCTTACTGTAGCAATTCAGAAAGCCCTTAGATTTGGAGAGCAAAGCTATTTTATAGACATCACAAGGTAAAAAACGTGAGCAAGCATAGGAACTAAATTGCATTTCAGATTCTTTTGTGTTCATGGTGGAAGAAAACGTTCTGTTTTTAAGCAGATCCCAAACATCAACCCAATTTTCTTCTGGAAGAATACATTTTAATTTATTCTGTAGAAAACAATGAGAAGACAGTCTTGCCAATGGGAATCTATGGGTGTATGAGAGTGGAAGTCATCCGGTTTCTTCTCACATTTAGCTGTAGTTATAAAACTGACCAATGGTGTTTCTGTCTGGAGGTTGAGCATCTCCTGCAGGTTGTAAGCCAGCTTTGCTGTCAGCCTTGAACATGTGTTTCAATTATCACATCAAAAAATATCTTTGATTCCAAAACGATCAATTATTGAAGCTCTGTATGTGATAGCTAATGGTGTCTATAAATTCATTAACCCAATGAAGCTGCCTCATTGTCAACAGTTGATCAAGTTTTGGTTTTTCTTTAGATAATTTCTCTTTAGGTGCCGGTGATCCTCTTGTTTTAATTTCACTAGCAGAAATGGGATGAATAGAGCAAAAAGCACAGATGACAACAAAAGACAAATCTAGGATACTTTCTGCTTTATTATCCTAGAAATATTTTTAAAAGTCAATACTTACGTGTTATCACTGTTTTTGTATTTTATAACATTTAAGAATGTTAGTAATGCATCTTTGCCCTAAAAACAAGTCTGTACCAAGTACAGGGTATGTAATTTTGGAAAATCATTTATTCTGTTTCCTTAATGTGCATGATGAGGTAACATCAAGATCATAAAGTATAAACAGAGGTCATAGAAGTAAACTCCTTAGTGTGCTTTTCAATGTGTGTGTATGCGCGTGTGCGAAAACAATAAACAAAAAAAATCTCTTTTATTCAGCATAAACATTTTGATATCTCATATTTTATTTAGCTTAAAGATGGTAGGAGGTTTAAGCATTAGTCCAAAAATTTAGTACAGAGAGCTTCAATCATTGATCAATTGGTATTGTAAAGTACTTTATTTGTGGAGAATATTGATGGAGAAGGGAGTAAAGAAGAATAAGGTAGTCCCAAGACAGCCTTTTGCTAAGAGCAGAGGGTGAAACCAAGGTTTATAAGGAACACCAAAACAAACAAACCTTGGCACTGTCAGAGTAAACTAGCCTGCTTACCCCAGTAATTTATATTGTGTACCAGTGATCTTCCAGGGAATTTTTAGATCCTTTTTGAAAATGGCCTCTGAATTATGCACTAATACAGCACTGCTAATGAAAGCCCTCCTAGCATCCAACCTCATTAGCTCTCACTTTTTGCTAATCCACAAATTCTGTCCTTCTTGGTGGACACCTGGTGGTCCCCCTCCCCTCCCCATATCTCAACAGATATATAATTGCCAAGGAGTGGAGCCAGGTTTCATATTACCTAGATGTGTGGCTTATGCAGGCGCTTCCATGAGTCTGTCTGTTGTCAGTAATTAAGAGCTATCAAAACACTTGGCTAATTTACACTTGATAATCTGCAATGAGGGTCCCTGGGATCACCAGCTTCTGTTTTATTATTTAAATACACATAGTGCACAAAGCAGACTGGGCCCTCAGCAAACCATATCAGGGAAAAGATTGGCTTTTCAGCAAACAGAATGTAGCCCAAAGGTTATGACTAGGCAGAACAAACAATCCTCTGAATTATCTTTATTGCTGAGAAGCTTCACAGAGCAGGTGGGACTTTAGAAGCTCTTTTAAACGCTGAAATGACAGGACCTGGCAAGACTTAATTGGCAAGCTGCTGTGGTCAGATGCAGAGACCATGAAAATGGGCATGCATTTTGGACCTGTGTAGGGCACTAGAACAGTATTTCAAAAGGAATGATTGCTATAAATAATAGGAAATCATTATGTACTGATTGAAAGAAATAAAAAGTGTTACTCTTTAGAAAGTGCAAACTCTCAGTAAAAATAAAGAAGGACAAAGTAGCCTGTATGTGAACAGTGAAAAATCTTTGGTAAAAAAAGGTCAGACTTGTGTTTTCAGCAACATTATCTTAACATAGGATTGCCTACCTAACTAATCTGATTAGTTGGATGGAATTCAGGGCTTTCATGATTTTCTGCTTCCAGCTTAAGAGGTGAGAGATCAATGGTGTAACTGAAGATGTTATTACCAGTATTTTCATATTACATTATGGATTAAGACACAATTGGGGAAAAATAATGTGTAATAAGAAACAATGCCATAAAGATATTTTGATAATAATATGTCAGGATATGTTATCTGAATCTATCTCATAGATAAGAAAGATGCTTCGTTATAATGTCATTTAAATATTTCTTCAGCTACTGTCTTGAGTGGAATCTGGAGCAAGATAACATGTGTTCAGGTCTACTAGCTAGGGAGTATATGATAAAAGATATTGGTTTTATAACCTATTGATGAGCCAACATTCTGTGAGTTTAGAATAATTACCAGCGTGTCAGAGGGAGGCCAATGTGCCATGGAAAGTATGTATAGGAGACTACAAAGGTAGATTCAAATCCACTTGTACAAATTTCAAGTGAAAGGATAGCTGGAAATTTTAGATCAACCCTAAAGGTAGAAGCAGGATTAATGCTGGTTTACGTAATAACCAAATTAATTAAACTAAGTAACTTGGTGAGTGGGGGGACATGGCTGCTATAGAAGTTCAAGTTTGTGTTACTTTTTATCTAATCCTATATTCTTCCTGAGTTTTCTTAGCTTTAGAAGTTGAGAAATTATACTCATTTGCCTCAGAGGAGCAGACTGTCTTAAAAGTCCACCTAAGAGTTTCAAGTATTTCATACTCATCTTGGCCAGATTATCCATGATCCTCTTCTATGGAATCCTACTTCTGCTTCAGAGTTCAGCATAAATGCCTCCTCAGTGACCTTCTGCTGTAAATAAGTGTGATCTCTTTTCTCAACTTGCAAAGTATCTTTCTTTGGGAATGTATCCTTTTTACCTATATATAGGTATTTATGTACCTATAAATCTCCCAAATTAGGTGGCTTTCAGGTATAAAAATTTTTTTTTTTTCTGTTCATGGATGTTTGCAAAAGCCCTTCATGACTGGCCACTGCTGCTCACTCTACCTTTATTTCTTTCCATATTTTCCTCCCATTTTACAATTTTACATTCCAGTTCCGCTAAACAATTGGCTGAGCTCTGCACATTCAAATCTTTTTTTCTTTTCTTTTTTTTTTTTTTTTTTTTTTTTCCGCCTCTGGCTGTTCCCTTGGTGGATTCCTTCTAAGCCTTCAGTTCTTAGCTGAGGTCTCTCTTCCTTTGCAAAGCCCTTCCCGATACTTTCCTTATATTCATATCCAATTTAATGACCCTTCTCTGTGTTCTCAGGAAATTATCTTCTGCTGTTGTAGTTAGCATTTCACAGGCTTGTTATTACCTGTTTTCTTGTCTGTTTCCTTGAACAGAATTTCCTCTGTCTTTGAGATGAGAACCGTATGGCATATGGTCAGTGCACAATAAATATTAAGAAACATATACATGAATTTGCATTAGTAGAATGTAAGCATCATGAGAGTTGGGACTTTGTTTTGTATATTCCTTTATCTCTCATGCTTGGAACTGTGCCTGGCCCATGGGAAATCTGCAGCAAAATAGCTGTTGCATGAATAAACAAATAAATGGATAAAAATATTGTACATTTTAAAGAGAAGGCACTTGGTTACTAAAAGGTTATGTCATAAATGATCGATGTGGCTGAACGGAAGTACTAAGAATTCAAATGATGACAAAAAAGATAGATAAGAGTAAGCAGAGCTTAATATTTGGAATTGGCAAAATAAAGAACAGTAATAAATAAAGGATGATTATTTGCTAGCTGCTGTCCTTTGACAAATAAACCCTTATTTGCCGAAAGTTTACCTTAGCATTTCAGCAGCTGACAGTACATGCCATTTCACAATCACTTCCATGCTTTGTCTGTTTGTTCCATTGTGATGGTTCAGATGATTCCATTTGTCCCTAACCTCTAGCTATTCCAGTCTCAGAACCAGTATTTATTGCCACACATGGGCTATGCATGGCAGCTGCGAAATCCAGATGCCAAGCTTTGGAATGTATTTTTACGGCAGCACCATCTGGGGCTCTGGCCAGCCTTCTTTATTGTCTCTTGGATGTGTACACTAATAGCTTTGCTGGGCCGTGGCACTACCTGTGGGACCTGCTGAGGGTCAGGCCGTTTAGGAGATCCTCTCGTCATTCTGGTTAGAATTTCACTTTAAACTGCTCTCACACGCTCTCAACTTATTCCTCTTAATGTATCTGCAGTGTCCTACAGAAGTAATAAAACAGGTGGTCCTTGAGTCTAAGAAAGAAGAGGGCTATTCTCACAGCACTGGGTTAAGATGTCTTTCATGGGTGCACAGCAGCTTGTTTGTGGATTTAGGGGAAAATATGAATACCCTTTTGATCTATTGACTATATTGTTTAAGACAGTTATCATTGAAATGGAAGACAGACTTTGTTATAAGCTCTTTATCCAACTTATTGAAATAGGCATATTCATCACTAAATGAGGTGATAATACTCCACAGCACAGCTAAACTATTTCTCAGCAATCAATGGACTGAGTCGTTTGAAGATTCACTGGCCACTCAGGATGGATAAAATGACTATTCATGATCCTTAGAAATGTGCTTTAAGAAGTTTCTTGACAGTGAAGCAAGTTGATTCACTGTTTTGAATTGCGGTAAACCCATCATTTGAAATGAAACGATACAGCATAAAGAAGATTCAGCTCAAACAGTAATTTGGTGTGTTATATCTGGCAAGAGGAATTGGCTCTGGGAGTTTAAACGACTTACCCAAGGTCACACAGGCCATAGATTCAGAGTGGAGGTGAAAATGCAGTTTGCGCAATTATTAGATGACAGTAGGACTGACAGGAGAGTCAGTCATGATAATTGAGTCCCTGAAATGATTAAGTGACCTAATAATTGTGCACCGTCCCCTTCACTTTCACTACTCTGACAACTGTGCTGCCCCAGCGGGTAGTCCACCTTTGGCGGTGGCTTTGCAGTAGAGGATGTAGAGCAAGGCTGCAGCAAGGCAGGAACACGAAGGAAACTGCATTGGTTTGATTCCTGGTGTCTGGGCTTCATGGGAATTTCACTGAGAGGCTGCCAACCCAGAATTAGTGCTGAAATGAGGCACTCCCAGGCTCTTGGTTTCCAACTGACCTGTCACATATCTGAGGAGGTATCTCTGGACAGAGAGAGAGTATGGGAAATAAATTTATCTGGAGATCTGCCTCGGCTTTCTTAGTCTGCACTAGAAACAAAGTACTTCATTTTAAATAAAGCCAGGTAGGGAGACAGAGATGGGACCCTCATCCTTGCCTCTACCCAAATGGCAAATGCATTCCTGGGGAATGCCAAGAGGGTCACAGAAACAGCCTTACAAGTTCCGTAGCCACTGAAGAATTCTTAACAGTGACAGATCCAAGGGAAGGATGATATTCTCTCCAAAGACACTTTGAATAGGAATGAGCTGTTAAAGCTTTTCTGTAGACTGAGAATAGATCTTTTAAAAATGATGTTTAGTCTTGGAAAGAACAAGGCATATTGCTATACTGTGTTGTCAGTTCTCTAAGGAAATGGCGTAAAAGGGAGCTTTTATTGTGGCCTAATCCTTTGTTCTGGAGAATCTCTGCTTTTTTTATACAAGGACATATTTTAATCAGAAATCATGACACTATTACTACTCAGATACCAGCAGTGAAATGCTAGGATACACTGGCACTATATGCTCCCATATGCATATCTGTGTGCAGGTTCTTTTTAAAACTTGGCTTATTACCTTAGTTGGAAGAAAGGCAGTACAACTACTGCAAAACCTCTGGTTGCTCTGTTATAGAAGGAATGCATTTCAGGGCTTCCCTGGTGGCGCAGTGGTTGAGAGTCCGCCTGCCGATGCAGGGTGCAGGGGACACGAGTTCGTGTCCCGGTTCCGGGAAGATCCCACATGCCGCGGAGCAGCTGGGCTCGTGAGCCATGGCTGCTGAGCCTGCGCGTCCGGAGCCTGTGCTCCGCAACGGGAGAGGCCACAACAGTGAGAGGCCCGCATACCGCAAAAAAAAAAAAAAAAAAAAAGGGAGGGGGGGAAGGAATGCATTTCAGATTTCATCTTTTATATGAATGAGAGGAGAAAAGTTTATAGTATTTTGAAATATCCTTACACTGATTGATTGACACATTCTCTGGCCTTCTGAAAAATAGTAGTTTAAAGCTGCCCACCTAGTAATTTTCTCCCCTTCAATTTTGTACATTACTTTGCCTGTTAGAAAATAAATATTTCACAAAACTATTATGGTTGGGAACAAATGTATCACCCTCTCCATTTCATACAGTAGCTAGAGGATATCTTTGAGATGAAGCACAAACAGATGTTCTCAAGTGAACCAGTAAGTTATATGTTATAGATAATGTCCAGTGATTGAAAAACACATCAGAGGATTCTATTGTTTTGCTTTTGTTTTGATACCTATGTTTTGCATATTGAAAAATGGCAAAATTGCGGTGCTTACATTGCTGAAGATGTGTAAGAGGTGAAAAAAGTAGTGAGTTCATGATCAGTTGGAACCACATTTTTATTACACAAAGCAAAAGGGCATTTGTGCTGATAGGCGCACCAGGAGTTGCGCCCTCACAGTGAGAGAGCATTCTGTTCATACAAGTCTTTGGATGGACCTTGGTTATAAATCTTTGTGAGTAATGGATTACTACTGAAAAAAGCCTTGGGTGTTCTTCTGAAGGGGGGCCAGCTTCAAGTTGAACCTGGAAGTGGGGAGCAAGCCTTGATGGTGGCTCTGGGGGGGTGTAGGGTGTGGAGCGAGGCTACAGCCAGGCAGGAACATGCACACACACACAGAATCCAAAATGTATATCAAAAAACTCCCCAGAAAAAGCATATAAAAAATTCTTAAAAGCTACTTGAGAAGTCATTCATATTTTAACCATTGTCATTTCGCATCATAAATCAAAGTTGAAATATCATAAAATAGGCAGATATTACATTAAATCTTTGAGAGAGCAGATGACCTTGATGACGAGGATGATGATGAATGTGATGACTGTGATGATGAAGATGATGATAGCTAACCTTGCTATGAACTAAGTGCTATTATAAATACTTTGGTAATTAATTCATTTAATGCTCACAACGCTTCCACACTGTTCCCATTTTACATCTAAAACACTGAGACACAGTGCTTAAATAGATTCTTCAAGATTCTATTTTCTGTGTTGTAGCGGATCTCTCTGGAACAAGTTGCAGAATGACTTGTAGGGTCATCTGATCAGGTATGGAAATTTAAAACCCTGAATTACTATAGAGGTAGAAAAGGCTCCCATTCCAAACAGGTGTGCCTTGAAAGGAGTAAAGCTAGGTTTTAAGCCATTTACCTGCCATTTAAAAAATTAGAATTTCTGAAGTTTCAAATTCACTGCATATAACCAATGGAGAGTTTAGCCATGATATAAGTAGTTATAAAAACAGAAAATATTTGTTTGTTTGTTTGTTTATAGATCCTGGTCTAAGTCTAAACTGAAAGTTAAAGATCCAGGGACAAATTTCAGGTTTCAACTTTATTAGTGAGTCTCTAACGTGGACTTTTTTTTTTTTTCCCGGTATGCGGGCCTCTCACTGTCGTGGCCTCT
This sequence comes from Pseudorca crassidens, assembly GCF_039906515.1. Lineage (NCBI taxonomy): Eukaryota > Metazoa > Chordata > Mammalia > Artiodactyla > Delphinidae > Pseudorca > Pseudorca crassidens. Next base: position 118,864,042 of record NC_090300.1, on the reverse strand, counting down.
CCCGTTGCGGAGCACAGGCTCCGGACGCGCAGGCTCAGCGGCCATGGCTCACGGGCCCAGGCGCTCCGCGGCATGTGGGATCTTCCCGGACCGGGGCACGAACCCGTGTCCCCTGCATCGGCAGGCGGACTCTCAACCACTGCGCCACCAGGGAAGCCCTAACGTGGACTTTTTGATTGGTTGTTGCTGGTCATATCCATCCTCAGCTTCTTTTCACACCAAACTGGTTTTGTAGTAACTGCCATTTCACATGAGCTTCTAGATTTTTTTTTCCTTTTTACTTGCGTACATTTGGAGAAAGGTGGTAATTTCCGTTGATATTTATTCTGCTTTACTCAGATTTATTCTCTGCCATCAGAGGAATTTTATTTTTTTAAAAAAAAATTTTAACATCTTTATTGTTAAAGATGTTAATCATGAATCATGAATCAGCCATACATATACATATATCCCCGTATCTCATACATATACATATATCCCCATATCTCCTCCATCTTGCATCTCCTTCCCACCCTCCCTTTCCCCGCTCTAGGTGGTCACAAAGCACGGAGCTGATCTCCCTGTGCTATGTGGTGCTTCCCACTAGCTATCTATTTTACACTTGGTAGTATATATAAGTCCATGCCACGCTCTCACTTCGTCCCAGCTTACCCTTCCCCCTCCCCATGTCCTCAAGTCGATTCTCTACATCTGCGTCTTTACTCCTGTCCTGCCCCTAGGTTCCTCAGAACCTTTTTTTTTTTTTAGATTCCATATGTATGTGTTAGCATACTGTATTAGTGTTTCTCCTTCTGACTTACTTCACTCTGTAAGACAGACTCTAGGTCCATCCACCTCACTACAAATAACTCAGTTTCGTTTCTTTTTATGGCTGAGTAATATTGTGTATATGTCAAAACTACAATGAGGTATCACCTCACATCAGTCAGAATGGCCATCATCAAAAAGTCTACATACAGTAAGTGCTGGAGAGGGTGTGGAGAAAAGGGAATCCTCTTGCACTGTTGGTGGGAATGTAACTTGATACAGCCACCATGGAGAACAGTATGAAGGTTCCTTAAAAAACTAAAAATAGAACTACCATACGACCCAGCAATCCCGCTACTGGGCATATACCCTGAGAAAATCATAATTCAAAAAGAGTCATTTACTACAGTGTTCATTGCAGCTCTATTTACAGTAGCAAGGACATGGAAGCAACCTAAGTGTCCATTGGCACAGAGGAATTTTAAATTTACATTTTTTAACATCTTTATTGGAGTATAATTGCTTTACAATGGTGTGTTAGTTTCTGCTTTATAACAAAGTGAATCAGTTATACATATATCCCCATGTCTCTTCCCTCTTGAGTCTCCCTTCCTCCCACCTTCCCTATCCCACCCCTCTAGGTGGTCACAAACCACCTAGCTGATCTCCCTGTGCTATGCAGCTGCTTCCCACTAGCTATCTATTTTATGTTTGGTAGTGCATATATGTCCATGCCACTCTCTCACATTGTCCCAGCTTACCCTTCCCCCTCCCTATATCCTCAAGTCCATGCTCTAGTAGGTCTGTGTTTTATTCCCATCTTACCCCTAGGTTCTTAATGACCTTTTTTTTTTCTTTGATTCCATATATATGTGTTAGCATACGGTATTTGTTTCTTTCTGACTTACTTCACTCTATATGACAGACTTGAGGTCCATCCACCTCACTACAAATAACTCAATTTCGTTTCTTTTTATGGCTGAGTATTATTCCATGGTATATATGTGCCAGATCTTCTTTATCCATTCATCTGTTGATGGGCACTTAGGTTGTTTCCATCTCTGGGCTATTGTAAATAGAGCTTCAATGAACATTTTGGTACATGACTCTTTTTGAATTATGGTTTTCTCAGGGTATAGTCGTGGGATTCCTGGGTCGTATGGTAGTTCTATTTGTAGTTTTTTAAGCAACCTCCAAACTGTTCTCCATAGTGGCTGTATCAATTTACATTCCCACCAACAGTGCAAGAGTGTTCCCTTTTTCCACACCTTCTCCAGCATTTATTGTTTCTAGATTTTTTGATGATGGCCATTCTGACCAGTGTGAGAAGATATCTCATTGTAGTTTTGATTTCCGTTTCTCTAATGATTAATGATGTTGAGCATTCTTTCATGTGTTTGTTGGCAGTCTGTATATCTTCTTTGGAGAAATGTCTATGTAGGTCTTCTGCCCATTTTTGGATTGAGTTGTTTGTTTTTTTCTTATTGAGCTGCATGAGCTGCTTGTAGATTTTGGAGATTAATCCTTTGTCAGTTGCTTCATTTGCAAATATTTTCTCCCATTCTGAGGGTTGTCTTCTGGTGTTGCTTATGGTTTCCTTTGCTGTGTAAAAGCTTTTAAGTGTCATTAGGTCTGATTTGTTTATTTTTGGTTTTATTTCCATTTCTCTAGGAGGTGGGTCAAAAAGGATCTTGCTGTGATTTATGTCATAGAGTGTTCTGTCTATGTTTTCCTCTAAGAGTTTTATAGTGTCTGGCCTTACATTTAGCTCTTTAATCCATTTTGAGTTTATTTTTGTATATGGTGTTAGGGAATGTTCTAATTTCATACTTCTACATGTACCTGTCCAGTTTTCCCAGCACCACTTATTGAAGACGCTGTCTTTTCTCTATTGTATATTCTTGCCTCCTTTATCAAAGATAAGGTGACCATATGTGCGTGGGTTTATCTCTGGGCTTTCTATCCTGTTCCATTGATCTATATTTCTGTTTTTGTGCCAGTACCATACTGTCTTGATTACAGTTGCTTTGTACTTTGGTCTGAAGTCAGGGAGCCTGATTCCTCCAGCTCCATTTTTCGTTCTCAAGATTGCTTTGGCTATTCGGGGTCTTTTGTGTTTCCATACAAATTGTGAAATTTTTTGTTCTAGTTCTGTGAAAAATGCCAGTGGTAGTTTGATAGCAATTTCATTGAATCTGTAGATTGCTTTGGGTACTGGAGTCATTTTCACAATGTTGATTCTTCCAATCCAAGAACATGGTATATGTCTCCATCTATTTGTATCATCTTTAATTACTTTCATCAGTGTCTTATAATTTTTTGCATACAGGTCTTTTGTCTCCTTAGGTAGGTTTATCCCTAGATATTTTATTCTTTTTGTTGCAATGGTAAATGGAAGTGTTTTCTTAATTTCACTTTCAGATTTTTCATCATTAGTGTATAAGAATGCCACACATTTCTGTGCATTAATTTTGTATCCTTCAACTTTACCAAATTCATTGATTAGCTCTAGTAGTTTTCTGGTAGCGTCTTTAGGATTCTCTCTGTATAGTATCATGTCATCTGCAAAAAGTGACAGCTTTACTTCTTCTTTTCTGATTTGGATTCCTTTTATATATTTTTCTTCTCTGATTGCTGTGGCTAAAACTTCCAAAACTATGTTGAATAAGAGTGGTGAGTGTGGGCATCCTTGTCTTGTTCCTGATCTTAGTGGAAATGGTTTCAGTTTTTCACCATTGAGGACGATGTTGGCTGTGGGTTTGTCATATATGGTCTTTATTATGTTGAGGAAAGTTCCCTCTGTGCCTACTTTCTGCAGGGTTTTTATCATAAATAAGTGTTAAATTTTGTCAAAAGCTTTCTCTGCATCTATTGAGATGATCATATGGTTTTTCGCCTTCAATTTGTTAATATGGTGTATCACGTTGATTGATTTGCGTATATTGAAGAATCCTTGCATTCCTGGGATAAACCCCACTTGATCATGGTGTATGATCCTTTTAATGTGCTGTTGGATTCTGTTTGCTAGTATTTTGTTGAGGATTTTTGTATCTGTGTTCATCAGTGATATTGGCCTGTAGTTTTCTATCTTTGTGACATCTTTGTCTGGTTTTGGTATCAGGGTGATGGTGGCCTCATAGAATGAGTTTGGGAGTGTTCCTCCCTCTGCTATATTTTGGAATAGTTTGAGAAGGATAGGTGTTAGCTCTTCTCTAAATGTTTGATAGAATTCGCCTGTGAAGCCATCTGGTCCTGGGCTTTTGTTTGTTGGAAGACTTTTAATCACAGTTTCCTTTTCAGTGCTTGTGATTGGTCTGTTCATATTTTCTATTTCTTCCTGGTTCAGTCTTGGCAGGTTGTGCATTTCTAAGAATTTGTCCATTTCTTCCAGGTTGTCCATTTTATTGGCATAGAGTTGCTTGTAGTAATCTCTCATGATCTTTTGTATTTCTGCAGTGTCAGTTGTTACTTCTCCTTTTTCATTTCTAATTCTATTGATTTGAGTCTTCCCCCTTTTTTTCTTGATGAGTCTGGCTAATGGTTTATCAATTTTGTTTATCTTCTCAAAGAACCAGTTTTTAGTTTTATTGATCTTTGCTATCGTTTCCTTCATTTCTTTTTCATTTATTTCTGATCTGATCTTTATGATTTCTTTCCTTCAGCTAACTTTGGGGTTTTTTTGTTCTTCTTTCTCTGATTGCTTTAGGTGCAAGGTTAGGTTGTTTATTTGAGATGTTTCCTGTTTCTTAAGGTAGGATTGTATTGCTATAAACCTCCCTCTTAGAACTGCTTTTGCTGCATCCCATAGGTTTTGGGTCATCGTGTCTCCATTGTAATTTTTTCTAAGTATTTTTTGATTTCCTCTTTGATTTCTTCAGTGATCACTTGGTTGTTAAGTAGTGTATTGTTTAGCCTCCATGTGTTTGTATTTTTTACAGATCTTTTCCTGTAATTGATATCTAGTCTCATAGCATTGTGGTTGGAAAAGATACTTGATACAATTACAATTTTCTTAAATTTACCAAGGCTAGATTTGTGACCCAAGATATGATCTATCCTGGAGAATGTTCCATAAGCACTTGAGAAAAATGTGTATTCTGTTGTTTTTGGATGGAATGTCCTATAAATATCAATTAAGTCCACCTTGTTTAATGTACCATTTAAAGCTTGTGTTTCCTTATTTATTTTCATTTTGGGTGATCTGTCCATTGGTGAAAGTGGGGTGTTAAAGTTGCCTACTATGATTGTGTTAGTGTCGATTTCCCCTTTTATGGCTGTTAATATTTGACTTATGTATTGAGGTGCTCCTATGTTGGGTGCATAAATATTTACGATTGTTGTATCTTCTTCTTGGATCGATCCCTTGATCATTATGTAGTGTCCTTCTTTGTCTCCTGTAATAGTCTTTGTTTTAAAGTCGATTTTGTCTGATATGAGAATTGCTACTCCAGCTTTCTCTGGTTTCCATTTGAATGGAATATCTTTTTCCATCCCCTTACTTTCAGTCTGTATGTGTCCCTATGTCTGTAGTGGGTCTCTTGTAGACAGCATATACACGGGTCTTGTTTTTATATCCATTCAGTCACTCTATGTCTTTTGGTTGGAGCATTTAATCCATTTACATTTAAGGTAATTATCCATATGTATGTTCTTATTACCATTTTCCTAATTGTTTTGGGCTTTTTATTGTAGGTCTTTTCATTCTCTTGTGATTCCTCCCTAGAGAAGTTCCTTTAGCATTTGTTGTAAAGCTGGTTTTGTGGTGCTGAATTCTGTTACCTTTTGCTTGTCTGTAAAGGTTTTAATTTCTCTGTCAAATCTGAATGAGATCCTTGCTGGGTAGAGTAATGTTGGTTGTAGGTTTTTCTCCTTCATCACTTTAAACATGTCCTGCCACTCCGTCTGGCTTGCAGAGTTTCTGCTGAAAGATCAGCTGTTAACCTTATGGGGATTCCCTTTTGTGTTATTTGTTGTTTTTCCCTTGCTGCTTTTAATATTTTTTCTTTGTATTTAATTTTTGATAGTTTGCTTAATATGTGTCTTGGCGTGTTTCTCCTTGGATTTATCCTGTATGGGACTCTCTGTGCTTCCTGGACTTAACTATTTCCTTTCCTATATTAGGGAAGTTTTCAACTATTATCCCTTCAAATATTTTCTCAGTCCGTTTCTTTTTCTCTTCTTCTTCTGGGACCCCTATAATTCGAATGTTGGTGCGTTTAATGTTGTCCCAGAGGTCTCTGAGACTGTTCTCAATTCTTTTCATTCTTTTTTCTTCATTCTGCTCTGCAGTAGTTATTTCCACTATTTTATCTTCCAGGTCACTTATCCGTTCTTCTGCCTTGGGTATTCTGCTATTGATCCCTTCTAGAGTATTTTAAATTTCATTTATTGTGTTTTTCATCATTGCTTGTTTCCTCTTTAGTTCTTCTAGGTCCCTGTTAAATGTTTCTTGCATTTTCTCTATTCTATTTCCAAGATTTTGGATCATCTTTACTATCATTATTCTGAATTATTTTTCAGGTAGACCGCCTATTTCCTCTTCATTTGTTAGGTCTGGTGAGTTTTTACCTTGCTCCTTCATCTCCTGTATGTTTTTCTGTCTTTTCATTTTTGCTTATCTTACTGTGTTTGGGGTCTCCTTTTCGCAGGCTGCAGGTTCGTAGTTCCCGCTGTTTTTGGTGTCTGTCTCCAGTGGCTAAGGTTGGTTCAGTGGGTTGTGTAGGCTTCCTGGTGGAGGGGACTAGTGCCTGTGTTCTGGTGGATGAGGCTGGATCTTGTCTTTCTGGTGGGCAGGTCCACGTGTGGTAGTGTGTTTTGGGGTGTCTGGCCTTATTATGATTTTAGGAAGCCTCTCTGGTAGTGAATGGGGTTGTATTCCTGTCTTGCTAGTTGTTTGGCATAGGGTGTCCAGCACTGTAGCTTGCTGGTCGTTGAGTGAAGCTGGGTCTTGGTGTTGAGATGGAGATCTCTGGGAGATTTTCTCTGTTTGATATTACGTGGAGCTGGGAGGTCTCTTGTGGACCAGTGTCCTGAAGTTGGCTCTCCCACCTCAGAGGCATAGCCCTGATGCCTGGCTGGAGCACCAAGAGTCTTTCATCCACACGGCTCAGAATAAAAGGGAGAAAAAATAGAAAGAAAGAGGATAAAATAAAGTTATTAAAATAAAATAAAGTTATTAAAATAAAAAATAATTATTAAGAAAAAAAAATTTTAAGTAAAAAAAGAAAAAAAAGCGGGCGGACAGAACCCTAGGACAAATGGTGAAAGCAAAGCTATACAGACAAAATCTCACACAGAAACATACACATACACACTCACAAAAACAGGAAAAGGGAAAAAATAATATATCTTGCTCCCAAAGTCCATCTCCTCAATTTGGGATGACTCGTTGTCTATTCATGTATTCCACAGATGCAGGGTACATCAGGTTGATTGTGGAGCTTTAATCTGCTGCTCCTGAAGCTGCTGGGAGAGATTTCCCTTTCTCTTCTTTGTTGCACAGCTCCCGGGGGCTCAGCTTTGGATTTGGCCCCGCTTCTGCGTGTAGGTCGCCGGAGGGCGTCTGTTCTTCGCTCAGACAGGACGGGGTTAAAGGAGCAGCTGATTCGGGGGCTCTGGCTCACTCAGGCCAGGGGGAAGGGAGGGGCACGGAGTGCGGGGCGAGTCTGCAGTGGCAGAGGCCAGCGGAACATTGCACCAGCCTGAGGCGCGCCGTGCGTTCTCCTGGGGAAGTTGTCCCTGGATCCCGGGACCCTGGCAGTGGCGGGCTGCACAGGCTCCTGGGAGGGGAGGTGTGGAGAGTGACCTGTGCTCGCACACAGGCTTCTTGGTGGCGGCAGCAGCGGCCTTAGTGTCTCATGCCCGTCTCTGGGGTCCGCGCTGATAGCCGCGGCTCGCGCCCGTCTCTGGAGCTCCTTTAAGCAGCGTTCTTAATCCCCTCTCCTCGTGCACCATGAAACGAAGAAGCAAGAAAAAGTCTCCTGCCTCTTCGGCAGCTCCAGGCTTTTTCCCGGACTCCATCCCGGCTAGCTGTGGCGCACTCTCCCCTTCAGGCTGTGTTCACGCCGCCAACCCCAGTCCTCTCCGCGCACTCTGACCGAAGCCCGAGCCTCAGCTCCCAGCCCCGCCCGCGCCGGCGGGTGAGCAGACAAGCCTCTCAGGCTGGTAAGTGATGGTCGGCTGTGCGGGAGTCGGCTGTGCGGGAATCCGCTGTGCGGAATCTCCCCGCTTTGCCCTCCGCACCCCTGTGTCTGCGCTCTCCTCCGTGGCCCCGAAGCTTCCCCTCCGCCACCCGCAGTCTCCGCCCGCGAAGGGGCTTCTAGTGTGTGGCAACCTTTCCTCCTTCCCGGCTCCCTCCCACTGGTGCAGGTCCCGTCCCTATTCTTTTGTCTCTGTTTTTTCTTTTTTCTTTTGCCCTACCCAGGTACGTGGGGAGTTTCTTGCCTTTTGGGAGGTCTGAGGTCTTCTGCCAGCATTCAGTAGGTGTTCTGTAGGAGTTGTTACACGTGTAGATGTATTTCTGATGTATCTGTGGGGAGGAAGGTGATCTCCACGTCTTATTCCTCCGCCATCTTCTCAAATCTCTGCTCTAAATTTACATTTTTATGATTTTCCCTGTTTTGAAAAAGGCCTGTGTCTGCTGGGAGAAATATCCTTCAGTTTTCAACTTGATCCTTCCAGAGGATTCAATGCTATTTTGTTTTCCCATGATCTTCCATTACCATTCACAGTCTTCTAGAATCACAGCTTTACAGTATGGTTACTTCTAGTGTACAGATGACCATATAGTAAGAGAAATATTTTTCTCTCTTTTTTCCTTTATCATTCTGTTTCTTTGATATTTTTATTAGTCATTATATTACTTCTGACAAGTCTGAATGGAGAGCTGCCTTCCCATTTAACTGTTAGGAAAATGGAGAGTGTAGTTCAGATATTGTATTTTAACATTTTAAAACTTAAAATGGCATATAAGACAGATTACTACCTCAAGTATGTCACTGCATAAAATATCTAATTCCTGTTCCTTCAGAAATACCTTGGACAATTAGAAAATTGTGTAGATTGATGATTGTCCATTTTTTTACATGAATACTGAATTTGGTCAGTAGTTATTATTCTGATGTAATAACAATAAGAAATCATTAAATAATTATCGTAACTCAAAAACCAGTTTTTTCTAATGTGCTCCAAAAGCTTCATTTATATTATCTGATTCATCCTTGCATCTTATGACATAAAAGGGCAGGCATATGTTATCCCTGTTTTCCAGTTGAAGAATCTGAGAGAGGGAAATAGAGCCACTTGCCTACCATTTCACAGCATGTCAGACTCAGGAGTCGCAGAAGATGCTATGTTTGCTCACTGTCAATCCTCCCTTTTTTCCATTAGTCCCTATCCTCCTTATTCCTTAAGGTGTAGGCCATTAAGGAATTGATCTTGCAGGGGGAGAATCATCTGTTTTAAAATTGGATGCCTTTTACAAGTTTGTGTGTTTTGATATAATTTTAATAAGTGTATCATTGCTTGTTTTTTTATGAGAGATGATATAAAAGTGAAAAAATACACTTGTAGAAATGAAATGAAAATAATAAATAAAGCCCTCTTCCATTTCCATTATTCTAAGCCATGCTCCTTGAGACTTCAATCTCAATATGATGTTAATAGAACCATTAAATATGATTCATACCATACATAAGACACTTCTATTGACAATTCCATCTTGACCAGGGGTCAATGGATCCATTACAATGCAAATCTTACTGTATACTTTCCATCTAAATCAAAAGAATTTGGTCTTGTGTCCACTCTAATATGTTTCGTGAACTAGAGTCCAATCTCAGATGTGAAGTACACATCTGTGTTTCTCATACTAAATCATGCCTGTGTCTATTTGCTCTCAGTCTAAAAGGTAATTAATTAAGTTTTGTATTGATAGACTATTTAAGGAAACACATAAGGTTTATGGGAATCCAAGTTAGCCCTTTTAATACATACCAAACCAAAAGAAAAAATCTTTCATGGATATATATCTCAATATTTTTGTACATTTAAAGGTATTCTGTATAATCTGGAAAATATACAGAATCAAAAACTTTCCAAAAGGATACCCAGGCCCAGCCTTATAAAGTATAGTAAACAAACTGAGGTTTCAACCAGTTTTTCAGGTAAGATGAAGAATATCTCATTAAGTATAGGCATCTCTCTCAACTCTCTCTTTTTCCTTGTGCTATTTATGTCTAAGCTGTTCTGTCTTTGTCTCTTTTCCCATTGATCTTGGGCATCCCTCAGAATCCTGCTCTACTCAGTGTTTCAGAAAATGTATAAGTTGAAATCTGTCCTCGATATGAACAATTACTGAGCTTATTCCTGGCAACATTTAAGCTTCAGAGCTGTACTGATCTACAGTTATCGGTTCTCTTTTCTTTAAAAAAATATTTTTTAATTGAGGTATAATTTAACATGTAAGATTATATTAGTTTCAGGCATACAACATAATGATTTTATAGTTGTATATATTGTAAAATGATCACCACAATAAGTCCAGTTAACTTTTATTACCATAGATAGAATTTTTTTTCCTTGGGGTGAGAGGTTTTAAGATCTGCTCTATTAACAACTTTCACATATACAGTATGGTATTATTAACTGTAGTCTCAATGGTACATTACATCTCCATAACTTTTTTATTGTATAACTGGGAGTTTGTACCTTTTGACCCGCCTTCACCCATTTCTCCCCCACCCCCTGCCTCTGGCAACCACCAATCTGTTGTCTGTATCTATGAGTTTGTTTGATTTTAGTTCCACGTATAAGGGAGATCACATGGTGTTTGTCTTTCTCTGACTTATTTCACTTAGCATAATGTCCTCAAGTTCTGTCCATGTTGTCATGTTGTAGCAAATGGCAAGATTTCCCTCAATTTTATGGCTGAATAATATTCCATTGTATAAATATAAACCACATTTTCTTTATCCATTCACCTGTTGATGGACACTTAGGTTGTTTCCGTGTCTTGGCTACTGTAAATAATGCAGCAATGAACATAGGGGTGCATATATATTTTTGAGTTAGTATTTTTGTTTTCTTCAAATAAATACCCAGTATGGAATCGCTGGATCACATGGTAGTTCCATTTTTAATTTTTTGAGGAACCTTTAAACTGTTTTCCATAGTTGCTGCACCAATTTACATTCCCACTAATAATGCATATCTTTTCTTACCTGTATTACTTTTCTTCTTGAACTGAATTGCTGCTGCTCCCCCTTTCTGTTTCCTGTGAGTGCTTCTTGTTTAAAGTCGCAGAAAAGTGGTTGAGCAAGGTCATATGTAAGGGCCTTCCCTCCCCTAGAATCCCATGACTTCTCAGCCCCACTGTGGATCTCACAGCTTCCTCCACCTTTCTTGGAAAGTTGGATGGCAGTGAACTTTGGACCAGGAAGAGCTGTCTATAAATCCCTGTTCTACCTCTTCTCACTGTGTGATCTTGGGCAAATCCCTTAATCTTGTCCTTCTCTCTCTTTTTTTTTTTTTAAATCTATATAATAGTGATAATAATTACTGATATCAGAGGATTGCTGCAAGAATTAAATGAAGTGGTACTTATTCCCATTTACTTTCCCATTTTTCACCCCAAATACCCTGCTTCTGTGAAAAAGGTTGACTTTTTAAATGTACCACCAGTCAATCACATGGCTACAAACTGATGAACTTCTCCAGTATTTATTCGTTTTCAAAAGTGTTTGCTTCTTTTTGGGTGCCAAGCACTATATATATTTTTTTCTTTCAGATATGAAAGACACTCTCGGACTCACAAAGCTTTAATTTTTTTTGTGCAAAAGCACCAAAGCATAAAAGTTCCGAGATTATGCAGTTAAAATAACAACTGAATTTACACAAAAAGCATCTTAGTTGAGCTCTGTTTTGCATGCTGTTTCAAATGTGCCCCAGAATTACCAGTTTCAAAGGTTCTTTCCACATATACATGGTTGTGAAATAACTGGTTGCTTTTTTTTTTTTTTTTTTTTGCGGTTCACGGGCCTCTCACTGTTGCGGCCTCTCCCGTTGCAGAGCACAGGCTCTGGACGCGCAGGCTCAGCGGCCATGGCTCACGGGCCCAGCTGCTCTGTGGCATGTGGGATCTTCCCGGACCGGGGCATGAACCCGTGTCCCCTGCATCGGCAGGCGGACTCTCAACCACTGCGCCACCAGGGAAGCCCGACATTCTTAATTTGTAAATTGACAATGTCAAAAATGCAAAGTACAATATTCCAGGAAGTTTTCTCTAGCAAACCAGTCTTTGGGCATCAAAGGGAAACTCAGCAGAAAGAAATAAGATAATGTGTTGAAGTTTCATCTTCCCAGGTTATAAATGACCTGCTTCACCTGCACCTTAGTTACTCTATAAGATACGTTCCATCACTCTGGAAAAGAGAAATATATATTTTTAAAACTTAGTGTACTTATTAGTGGATGGGCCTGACTATGGGGGGAAGGTCTCGTGTGGAAATGATGGGTCGCAGTATTGTGCCAAAATGAACAAGAATAAATAAAACAGTTTATTTTTAAGTGGGGCTGATCCCTCTTGCTCATGCATTAGTGTCTGGCTACAGGAGAGTAGTAATTTATTGATGCAGATGGCTATGTAAAGTGCATGCAATTTGTGAGGGGGCTTGACCCTTGACTGATGGGCCATATGTTGTAAAGCCCTAGGGATGTCATTTGCCTCAGCTCTCTTCCTCTCTCTGTCTCTGCACCTATGGTCCTTGTTCAATCACCACATATTGAACTATAGACTTACTAACTCCCCCAATAAATCTCCACCTAATGGCTCACAAAAGCCATAACTTAACCCTTTCTGCACAACAGAGCACATTATTTGGCATCATGATCACACTCAGTGAAATAAAAGATAAATATTATATGACCTGCATAGACTATGAGAGCAAGTTGTTGTGAAATGCCATTCCCTGCTGGGTATTCACTGTATCTGGATGTAGTAGAATTGCTTTGAGCTTGCTGAATTATATCATTATTCTGCCATGTTATAATTACAGCTTACCGTTATAACATAATTCTTAAATACTGTTAATGCACCACACTAAAGAAACATTTAGTGTTTTTTAATTAGCTTCTTTTGTCTGGGTCTTCTTTTTTCCTAATAAAATATGGAACCTATGCTCAATGAAAAATGCATATATTTTAATTCCCACAAAGAAGCAAGTTTTTAAAAAATATTAGGGCATTTGTATGGAATAATGGGAAAAACTACGGAGTATGTTTTAAATACTTAGTGTACTCCAGTTTTTCAACAGAGTCAATTCCAGCAGAAAGACTTCACACCATAAAAGTATTAATTCTCAGCCTCAGCACTGGGATCTTCTCATAATGTAGGCTTTCTGAGGCCCATATGCTACTTGGGGGAGCCGGGGGCAGACACCATGACACTAAGACTAGAAAAAGTTCCTGCTTATATATTGTGTTAGTGTAATTTTTACCCATCAAACAGAGTAAAACTGAAGAAATACTATTCAATGACACCCTTGTTAGCACAGTTTGCCTAATTTTAGGAAACCTAGTAAGTTGAAACAGGTTCATGCCCATCACTTGGAGAAGGGAGGAAAAAGGGTCCTTCCTTAGAATTCTGAGAAAACATCATTGCAGACAACAAGCATACATTCTTTGCTAATCCAGAGTCTAAAGTGGCATTTTCATATTCACTTTATTTGTCCTCTTTTGGGCACAGCTCTTGACAGATTTGACAACACTGAAAAGACGCCAGAGACGTGTAGGAAGAATCAAAGGAGCCATGTATCTTTGGCTAGGTTTCCCCAGGGCATTGCCCGTCTTTAGAAATAGTAGTAAGAGATGGGTATACCTGCTTATATTTTGTGCTTATAATAATAGGCTTCTCATGAAACAATTCCTCTTCTAGATAGCTTGCTACTGTACTGTTCATGGTGTATGCACGATATGTTTAAATAATAGTTCTATCATATATTAGATAAGTATATAATGTTTTCATTTTATCAGATTCAGTTTCATTTCCCTCATTGGTATGAAAAGAAGGTTTTCATATTTTTAATTCTTCTAACTAATGAATAGTTTTCTCACACTACAGTGAAAATCCAGATCTCTGAGCCAATTAAAAGACAGACGAGAGGAAAGTTGACTTACACCAACACTACACGAACGTTTTTCATTTTTGAGTCACTGGTCTTATCAATATGGACAAGTGATGTAGAAAAAATATTAAAATATACAGAAAAGAAGTCGTTGTCTTCTGTCCTAAACCCAGTGGACTTAGAGCATACAATGCAGCTAGAAAGCAAATTAGCATAAATAAACCATGCATCCACAATTGAATTTCAATAATTTAAACATAAATCCTTTAGGCTTTGATACATCTTTTTTCCACATGGGCTTTTCTTTTGGATTTTGGCACTCCTAGCATTCATTTAAAATTCATTTGCAAGTCACAGATATATAGGGTGCCTAGAAACCTCTAATAAACAATCCCCTTTGAGGTTATTGTTCCATAATTTAAGGAATTCTAATGAAAGCATGGTTGGCAAGGGGTTTTCTGAGATAGAGGGTAAATATATCTGCCTATGAAAGGGACCAACATTTTGAAGCACAAATCGTCAACTCTCCTACACATACCAATGCATAAGGGATGATCATCTATAATATGTATTTCTGTGATTAATAACAGGCAATGATGAATCACTGATATCCTGGTTCCTATGTTATAGAAGAAGTCTTGAGAATTTTCAGAAAGTGTGTTGGCAGGAGAGCTTTTCTCTGGCCTGGTGTGAATTCTCCTCGATTATAATTTGGCAGCCAGAATTCATTGTGTGCTTTAAAAATAAATGAAAACTATATTGCAAATTATATTAATTTTAGTTTTTATAAGTACTCTAATTAAAATTTAAACATAGCAACAAATGGCACATGAAACATTTCAAAATACAGAATTAGGCTTTAAGTTGAATGTCAAGCTTTAGAAAGTTGAATGTGCCAGTTAGATTTGGTGCAAATGAAGATTAAGAACATAGTTCTTGCATGTTTCCTATCATGTCTTTTCCCAGTTCTTTACTTAGTTAAATAATGTAGCTGAAATCAGTTTGTACTCCTTGGAAACAACCAACAGACTAATCTTTTCTTTAAAAACATTCTAGAATGCTCAAATAAATACCACTTTCTAAATTAAACTTTCTTGACTCAGATTTAAAAAAACTGTGGATGTTTGTTGACCTATTTTTATGCTGGCTCACAAAGTGCCAAGTAATCTTGCTATCGCCAGAGTGACATCCTGCCACATTTTGATAGCATCATATTTGATAAGAACACTGAGTCAATTCTTCCCTGTGTATATACATTTAAATATATTTGTTTCTTAGAATTGTATGGATATCTGATATTACATTAAGTTATAGCATTGACCATATTGGCAAAAAGCCTCAATATTGAACTCAGTGGTTCAAAATATTATGATAATGCAAATAAGAATCCCTAATCATTGATGTTTGAAGATCGCTGCTGTATACTTACCAGTAGGACAAAAATTACATAAAAGATATAAGGATAGTTACTTACGATCGAAAAAGATGCAAGATATTTAATGAAAATGTAGAGTTTGCTTTCTTTTTTTAAAATACAGCTTGTATATCATGGTTGAAATTGATGAAGATATTTATTTTGTACTTTTTATGTAAAAAATATCATTTTATCACTGTACATGTACGTTTTCAGTCTTCAGAAATTCCTCATTCTCTGTGTAAAAATTATGCATTAAGGCAATTATTTTATATCTTCTATTTAATATATACAGTAAACCAACAAATGTTTACTGAGGACGTACTCAGCGCTAAGTGTTAGAAAGGTAACATTGAACAAGATTACCTCTTCTGCCTGTAAAAGCTTGCAGTATAAACCTACAATGATATCTACATGAATATTTCAGTTTCTCTAATAATTCCTAAAAATAATTCTGTAGCTGGAGGCTTTCCAGAAGCAGTGGGGAAAGCTACTGGTAAATTATAATAGAAAGATGTAATGCATTTTGCAGGATGACATATTTACTTTATTGTATTTATTTTATGTTATATTTTTTAAAACATGGCACCATCCGCTGACAGAATTGAATTTGTCAAACATTAACCTAAAGAGTATTTAGAAGTAACAGCTGAAGGATTAAGGAACATCAGGATTGAGTGAGGAAATAAGTATACACTGTGATTAGATCCTCTGCAGTGCACTATTCTTAGCCAGTCTCTTGCTACAAAATCACATCGGTAATTTTTTAGTGACATTTTTTATTGTCCTTGTACAAAAGAGAATAAAGTAGAAGAAAATAGAATCACAAGTGAAAAAATCCAAGTACTACTCAGATGTACCCTGTTGTTCTTTGCCTATTGGTTTTGGGTTCCCTAAATTACATATTAACAGAAAACTACCTTGTAGCAACATTAGATGCCCTCATGGGCCCTGCCTGACTTTACCTTTTTCATGTGGTTTCATTATTGCAAGAACTTTTCCTTATGGTTAACCAACAGCTTTTTCATCTTCTGAACAAGTTCTTAGAGCAGGAAGGTTTGAGTGCTATTTTTAGCATGCCTCTGTAAGCCGTAGAGAGTGGCTTCTTTCCTGCTGTAAGAAACTCTTCTCTGCAGAGAGTAGAAGGAAGTACTTAATTTTGAGCTTTTTATTTGGTTTAGTAATATTGCAAACATAGGGCAGGTGGCTATAATTTTACACCATGTGAGAGAAATAGCTCTTTTTCTTTCTCTCTCAACCTGATTGTTTTGCCATCCTAAACCCTAATATGAGGAATTAGAGCAATTGATATGTTAAATTGATGAACTAGCTTAAAAGACTCTTTGAAAAGGAATCTAAGCTTTCTATAATCAAAATACAAAATTGTTAAGGATGAGGAAAGATTTATAAATGTAGGGTTCAAGTTAATATAAAAGTGGTAGCATCATCCAGTAGTTACTCTGTTATAATTATATCTTTATCATAATTAATCACAGTTTTATTACCATAATTGTGCCTTATCTTTGTGAAAACATTTCACAGTTATCAATGAAATAAAGTCTTGCCACTCGGCAACTTTTAAATCAGAGCCCTTTCTTGTAGGGTAGAAGGTGTCTGTAAATGGCTTTGTCAGGCCAACTCAGGCATGAATAATCTTGTTGAAGTACCAAAATTGTGACTGGATAATTTCAACTATCCCTGAAGAATATTCATGAATCTGAGTCCTAGATACAGAAAAATAAAAGAAATCTAGCAACTTTACAAAGCTGTAACCAAAGTATAGATAATGTATTATGTGTAATTATAGCAAGTAATAAAATTTTCTCTTGGCTAGTTGACCAGTATCTTCTTTTTTACAGTTTCTATTCTTGTCTTTTCTCTTAGTTTCTAGTCTGCCCTAATGGTGTTTTTAATCTACTTTTATTTAAGTCTTGCTTCAAATGTTCAAAGCTTTTCATGCCTTAATTTGTACTGTTATTTGATGTGACAGTTCTTTTTTAATCTGCAACTTGGCCATAAAACGTACTTTTTATAGGCATGATGTTTAATTTTTCTTCCTAAATGTACATAAGCACACAATGGAAAATTTTATATCATATTTGATAAGAAGCAAAGTAAATGACATTTTTGTAAAAAAAATAGTAAATAGTAACCACAAGTCATGAGATATACTTCTTAAATATTAAGGAAGAATAATAATTCTTCATAAAAATACTGTTAGGAAGCAAAACCAGTAAATAAAATGATCTAATTATTGAATGTACACAAGGTATCAATATCTTGGTGCTATATAAAAATTAATTTCACCAGCTATGATGGAGTAATGGTTAGGATTTATCCTCCCACCCTAAACAACTAGAAAACCAGATCAAATAAAGAAACAGTGGTTTTTCAAGTATTGAATAGCAGGCAGTTCAAGGCAGTGATGTCTGAGAAAGGGGAAGCAAAAAAGATGAGCCTTTCAGTTGTTCTAGCTTTCTTTCTGGAGGCACTTTCTAGGTTACAAATTAAGGAGGGGGAGCCCAAACAGGGCCTGGTCATCTCACTGAGATGTAAAACAGAGAGATCCCACACACTTTGGAGAGTAGGTATATATAGAATTTGTAGGGTAAAGCACTGGAGAAGAAGCTGTGAGAGAGAGAGAGAGAGAGAGACAGAGAGAGAGAGACAGAGAGACAGAGAGAGACAGAGAGAGACAGAGAGAGGAAGAAAGAGAGAAGCTGCAGAGAAGCCCCCTCAAATCTTTGGCTGAGTTTTGATAAGTTCATAAATGGAAGGACACTACCCAATGGCAGAAATCTTGGCACTCACACAGAGCTGGGAAGTGTTTACGTTCCCACCAATGGATAGAATTCTCCGACAAGTATCACCTTAGTAGGGGGTATGAATTAACCTTACACTAAAACTTCTCTGAAGTTGTCCTAACAGAGGTTAGAAGGAAACCTCAAAAAGATTCAACTGATTCCCTCTAACTTAAATGCACACTACAACAAAATCTAACATTATTTAAAGGAATACAACAAAAATTTAGCAAGGAGTAATATAAAGTTCATAATGTTTATCATTCAATCAAAAATTACACAACATGAAAAAAGAGCAGGGAAATATTATCCACATCCAGAATAAGTATCAACCATTAGAAGCAGTCCTAGACATAGCAGAGGTAATATAACTAGCAGACAGTGAAGTAGAAACAGTTATTATAAATAGGTTCCATATGTTCTGGAAAGTTAAGAAAGCATGGTGAGGAGAGACATGGAAGATACAAAAAGATACATCTTTTAGAGATAAAAAAATTATGATGTCTAAAATAAAAAATATTGTCTCCATAGTTTTTCCTCTTCCAGAATGTCATATAGTTGGAATCATACAGTGTGTAGCCTTTTCAAACGGGCTTCTTTCACTTAGTGATGTGCATTTAAGATTCGTCAATGTCTTTTTACTCCTTGATAGCTCACTTCTTTTTAGCGCTGGATAATATTCCACTGCCTGGCTGTTTATTTATCCTTTCACCTATTGAAGGACGTCTTGGTTGCTTCAAGTTTTGGCAATTATGAATAAAGCTGCTGTAAACATTCCTGTGCAGGTTTTTGTGTGAACCTAAGTTTCCAATTCCTTTGGGTATATACTAAGGATCGCGACTGCTAAATTATATGGTAAGAGTAAGTTAATTTTATAAAACATTGCCAACCTGTCCTCCAAAGTACCTGTACCATTTTGTATTCCCACCAGCAATGAATGAGAATTCCTGTTGCTCCACCTCTTTGCCAGCATTTGATGTTGTCAGTGTTCCAGATTTTAGCAATTCTAATAGATGTGTAGTGTTTAAACTTATTGTCCCAACATGATTTGAAATGCCACCAGTGTGAAATGCCACCTTTTAAATTATTTATTTATTTATTTATTTATTTATTTATTTATTTATTTATTTATACTGAAGTATGGTTGATTTACAATCTTATAATTAGTTTCAGGTGTACAGCATAGTGATTCAGTATTTTTACAACTTATACTTCATTAAAAATTATTATAAGATAATGACTATAATTTCCTGTGCTATACAATATATCTTTGTTGCTTATCTATTTTATACGTGGTAGTTTGAATCTGTTAATCCCATACTCCTAATTTGCCCCCCCCCTTTTCTTCTTCCCATGTGCTGTTCTGGAAAAGGTAAAACTATAGAGACAATAAAAAGACCAGTGACTTCCAGAGGTTAGGAGAGAGCAAGGGATGAATAGGTGGAGCACAGAGGATTTTTAAGGCAGTGAAAATACTCTGCATGATACCATAACCATGGATACATCTCATTATACATTTGTTAAAATCCATAGAACATACAATGAGAGTGAACCACAATGCAAACTGTGGACTTTGGTGATGATGATTTGCCAATGTAAGTTCATCAGTTTTAACAAATGTCCCACTGTGGGGGGGGGGGTATGTTGAATGTGAGAGGCTGTGCATGCATGGGAGTAGGGGGTATATCAGAAATCTCTGTGCCTTACTCTCAACTTTGCTGAGAACCTAAAATAGCTCTGAAAAATAGTCTTAAAAAATAAGTTGAAAAACTCACGTGACAAAAAATAAAATGAAAAATGTACTGAATGAGATTGACAGCAAATTAGAAAAAAAGCAGAAGGAAAGATCAGCAAACTTGAAGACCTATAAAACGAAACTATGTTAGCAGGGTGATACCAAGAAATTTAGTATATATGTACTTAGAGTACTAGAAGTAGAGGAGAGAATAAAAGATGGAACAAATCTTTGAAAAAATAATAGCTAGACATTTTTCTAATTTAATGGAAACTGAACTGACAGATTGAAGGGATCTCAGCAAACCTAAAGCAGAATAGAACTAAAGAAAAGCATGCTGAGGCACATCATAATCAAATTGTTGAAAACCAATGATAAAGAAAAAATCTTGAAGGAAGTTAGAAGAAATAAATACCCAATATTTTAAAAGGAACAAAGATAATAATGAGAGTAAATTCTCTCCGGAAACTATGCAAGCTGTGTAACAGTGGAATGACTTCTTTAAATTACTGAAACAAAAAAACAAAAAAACAAAAAACTAAGGCTTCTTTACCCAGTCAGTTTTGGAAAAGAGCAAAGATGGAGGACTCACATATCTCATTTCCAATCTTATTGTAAAGCTACAGTAACCAAGACTGTGTGATATTGACTTGATAGACATAAAGAAAAATGGAATAGAATAGAGTCCAGACATAAATCTGCATATATATGGGAAGTTGATTTTTTTATAAATATGGGAAGGTAATTTGATGTAGGAAAGGATAGTCTTTCAACAAATAGTGCTGCAATATGAAAATAAAAATTAATTAATTAAAAGTATCCAAAGAAACTTTACCATTACCAGGTGCCTCATATAAGTATTAACTCAATATGGATCCTAGCTTAAATGAAAGAGCTTAACACTGTAACATGTATTCTAAAAATACATAGGAGAAAATCAAGTGACCTCGAAGTAAACAAAGATTTCTTATAAGCCATCCAAAAAAAAAAAGGTTAGAATTCATCAAAATTAAAAACCTTTGCTCTTCAAAAGACTATTTTTAAAACATATCTCTAAAAAGGGACTTACATACAGAATATGTAAAGAACACTTACATCTTAATAGGAAGAAAACATGCAACTCAAAAAACTTTTTTAAATTTGAATAGGCACTTCACCAATGAATAAATATTCATGGCAAATAAGCACACAAAAAAGTGCTCATTGTTATTTGTTATTATAGGATGTGCTAACTGAACCACAATAAGTTATGCTACAAACAAACTAGATTAGCTAAAATTAAAAAGACTGACAATATCAAATGTTGTTGAGAATTTGGAGCAACTGGAACTCTCATACATTGTTGGAAAGGCAAATGGCACAGTTTGGAAATTTCTCATAAAGCTAAGTACACAATTACCATATGATTCAAATTTTCAATTCCTAGATACTTACCCATGAGAAATGATGATATATCTCTACACAAATACTTATTTGTGAATGTTGTAATAGCACCTTTAGTAATCATAGTAAACATCTGGAAATAACCCAAGTATCTATAAATTGGTGAATAAATAAGCAAATTGTCTTATATCCATAAAATGGAATACTACATAGTAATAAAAAGAATGAACTACTAGTACAGAACAATAACATGAAGAACTCTTAAAAACATACTAAATAAAAGAAGTGGATTCAAACAATTATATGCTTCATGGTTTGATTTATATAAACTTTTTGAAGAGGTAAAAGACTGTATTGATGGAAAGGTGAACAATAATTTCAGAGATGGGTTTGGGGGAAGAGAATAACTGCAAAGATCAGAGGGAATTTTTGGTGTTATGGAAATGTTCTTTATCACAATTGCAGCATGAGTGTGGTAGTAATTACATGACTATGTACGTATTTCAAGACCCATCCAATTCTTTATTAGACTTGGTCACATGAAATTATATCCAAATAAGTTTTAAAAATATTATTTCACTTTGATGTAAACATCATCTAAATAATTTGACATTAAAATTTTTTTCCATAAATTAAAGCTATACTGAGTTTACTGATAAAGTTATTATTGTAATCATTTATAGCCCTAATATAATTCTGGCTTCGTGTGAGTTGACTTTACCTCTAGTTTCTCTCTAAGCATTTAAGTAGAATAAACTGAAGCATAAATTTTTAACCAAAATTAAACACCTTTTTTTTCCCAAGAAACATTTATCACACAAATGCATATAAAATACATGCATTTTACATCCAAATTTGCATATAAAGTGTTGTGGGAAAATTAGGAAGCATATGGTCTTTTTTTTCTTTTTTATTATCTAAGAAGCACTAAAGCCAAATAACTTGGCAGGATTCTTCTGTTTTAGTCTTTCAAATGGCTTTATTTTCTGGCAGATGGGGAATGTTAGCTACCTATTAAAATTATACCTACATATATTGTTAGAATGTTTTATATTTCATGAAAATAAAATTTTTAGAATTGTCATTTAAAACTAGCAAAACCTATCTGTCATAAGGTTGAGAAACAACTGTACCTGTCACTTCCCAACCACTTTGAAATATGTTGCAACATGGATGGCTACCTAATGAATATTCTGCGATTGAGTTTCATTTTAATGATATTTTCAAAAATTCTCCATCTTTAAAAATAAAAGAATATCATAGGCTAGGGATTGAAATAGATGAGGAGAATGAATTTCAAGATGTAGCATCTCTTCCAAACTGTTTTGGGAAAATAGATGTGGTAAAGCATTATCATATACTTTTTAGTAAGTAATTTTCCCCCTCCATGAACAATTTAAAAATCAGTACTTATAATGGATAGTCTTCAAGCATTGTTTTGTGGATTAATAAACTGATTCACAGAGATGAATTTAAAGTCACTGTGACGCAGTCTATGAACAGTAGACAGTCAAAATATTCTTCTGTTTTAGATTAGAATGAAAAGAAAGATTGATTTAAAAATAAAAATCAGATATCTGTATTTGTTCATCAGGATTTGGTACTAAGAATTTGAAAAAGTGAAGGATTCTTTTATATATGTAAAAAACCATATTGTATTGACATGGATTTTTAAAATTAGCTATCTAAATTACTGATACTTTCGTTAGATTTACATTGCAGTTAGAGAAGTTACTGAAGCATTTGTTAAGGAACATTTTTAAATTGTAAAATTTCCTATTTGAAATGTGAAAATATATCACATACTTCAATAGATATACACATGCATGCATATATAATTGACCTGGAACACTTGATTTGTCTTGAGGACAAATCTTTCAGACACAGTTTTGAGGAGACATCCTGTGTGGTGAGACAATTTGTATAAACTTGAAGTCAAACTAAATATTCTGTCATTCAAAACTATCATATGGGGCTTCCCTGGTGGCGCAGTGGTTGAGAGTCCGCCTGCCGATGCAGGGGACTCGGGTTCGTGCCCCGGTCCGGGAAGATCCCACATGCAGCGGAGTGGCTAGGCCTGTGAGCCATGGCCGCTGAGCCTGCGCGTCCGGAGCCTGTGCTCTTCAACGAGAAACGCCACAACAGTGAGAGGCCCGCGTACCGCAAAAAAAAAAAAACCCAAAAAAACCCCAAAAACCATCATATGTCAAAACCTTTTTAGATAAAACTTTAGATAGAACATCAGCATTTCATGTCTGATCACTGAGGAACTTGAGTGTATGCAAAGAACTTACTGAAATAAAATGAGCACATTGTCTGAAAAATCACTACTTCTGGCTAAAGATATTTCTCTTCTATTTCTCTCTCCAGTAGAGTTGCTCTGCACCTATAGCTTATTCTTTTTTTAAACTTTTTTTTTTTTTTTTAATTTTTGGCTGCGTTGGGTCTGCGTTGTGTTCGAGCTTTCTCTAGTTGCGGCGAGTGGGGGCTACTCTTCATTGCAGTGTGCGGGCTTCTCATTGTGGTGGCTTCTCTTGTTGAGGAGCCTGGGCTCTAGGCACACGGGCTTCAGTAGTTGTGGCATGCGGGATCAGTAGTTGTGGCTCGTGGGCTCTAGAGCGCAGGCTCAGTAGTTGTGGCGCATAGGCTTAGTTGCTCCGCGGCATGTGGGGATCTTCCCAGACCAGGGTTTGAACCCATGTCCCCTGCATTGGCAGGCAGATTCTTAACCACTGAGCCACCAGGGAAGTCCAGTTTATTCTTATAATATGTACAACTAGTGAAGAAATATAAAGTTTGGAAAAAAAATAGCTGGTATATAAATGCAAATATCTTCAAGTTTTTTTCATGCATCTCTTCTTTATCCTATTTTATTCTTCTTTCAGTAAATAATAGGTTTTTCTCTTCACATTGCAGTACTGAAATTATGGTGTTAAGCCATATATCAAAATAATAGATAAAGTTTTATAGTATCAATTGCAAAAATTATTGGTGCAAGAGTGCCAGGTCCACAGTGTGGTGTACAATATGATAAAAGATTATATATCCTAAAAATTATTTTTCTTAATTCGTCTCTAGGTGAAACACAAGAAGTGATGTGGTATTTGGAAAGGATATTTTAAGTTACCCTTGTTTTTAGGGGTTTTTGACTTTGTCTACATGAAGCTCTTAAAGCAAACTGAAGCATGCAGTTTCTACATGGTGGCATCTAATTGTTTTCCCCTTATATGAGGTGCTATCAAAATACTCTATGAGTTGAGCAAACGTACTTGTGTGCTAGTGATGCATTATGTAATTTAGATTGATTTTACGATCTATGGAGAGGTTGCAAAAATTCCTAAACACACTATAAAAAGTTGTGCATATTCCTCTCCACTCTTTCTACACATTTTAACTGTATTCATGATTTTCTAGGTATGTCCTTCCATGTTAATAGTTAATAGATTTTATTTTAAAACCTCTCTGATATCAGTAGCATAGTGTTTCTCACTTTTTTTCATTATTGCCCCTTATAGGAGCTTTTTCAACATTTTTTCCTAATTGCTATCCCCATGAAATTTTAATACTACCGATGAAGTCTATATTTGTTTATGTACTGTATGCATGTCTGTGCTTTTATATATAAAAAGCACATTTGCACCCAACCTTGCAATGAGAATCTATTTGTCCCCTTGGGGTTGACATTGCTCCAATGACCCCGTTCAGAATACACACTCTGTCAGTATAAGATCACCTATAGTTAAGGTACATTCTCATGCATAAGGATTGCTTTGCTATTCTTTATTATCTCTCCTGATCTTCACCTGGAAAAGCTTCAATAATTGTACCATTCAGAGGAATGCAATTTTCTTTGCCCATTTCAGAGAGAACAGGGAGGATGGGAAGAGATGGGAATAAAATTTTCCCTTTAAACAAAGAGTTTAGATTTTGATTCTCATAACTGACATATTTAGAGTTAATATTTGTTCCATGAGTGAAAGGCCATGTAAACCTATGGAAAAAGCCCTGCTGACAGATTGAGGTTGTCTGTCATGAACAACTCCATTAGCTCCTGTAGAATCCCATGATGTTAAATGGTGGTATGAGTATCCTACATCCAACTCTAGCCTTCCTGATAGCACTTCAACTGATGTCACTCCAAAATCCTATAAATAATTGTGTGTTCAGGGTTTATATCCTGAGCTGAAGGATAGTTTTACTAGGAAATAAATATAATGTAAATACATATATACTAATTTGACAAATTAGAATAATTTATACAAGTGGATACATGAATGATTGGAATTTATGAATTATTATTACATATATTAAGTGCATACTGGAAGCCAGGTACAGTGCTATAAACTTTATATACATTTTCTAATTCTATCTTCACAATAAGCTTATAGAGTAGACACTTTGTATTATCCCTTGTTTCTCGAAAAGTGAAATAATATCCAAACTGTATTTTTAAAGCTGGTTTTAATAGCTAATTTTATTGATGGTTATAATTAAGGATTATACAAATAAGAGTTGACTAATTTGTGTTTTACCCTTCTTTTTTTTTGGTGTCATTCTACCTTCCCTGTTGTGGAGATGTTAGCAATAAGTATAAAAGCAAAATAGCCACTAGGAGTAAAAAAAGACAAGAAACATGACATAAACTCAGAACTTATGAATTGGCAGTTTTGAAACTACAATTGTCATTATGATAATCATGAAAACAGCTGGCATTAGTTAACTATTAACTAAATCATCATCACACTCATAGCAGCATTTTATCTTACTGAGAAGATGAAAGTTTAGAGACCCTAATCATATTCCTTAGACTCCAGACACCAGTATTTTATTAGTGATGCTCCTGATTATTTGTTGGTGTGAGAAGTGTGGATGATAATTAAACAGTGCTCTATGAAAACTGAAAATGTCTTATAAGTTACCACAATATAAAATGAATGGAGTGCTCCACTTATTTTTTAAATGCTTAAATTTTCAGAACCTTGTATATTTTCTGAGTATAATTGTCCTCAATAACAAACTTAATTCTTTTGGGTTTAATAAAATGTACTTTTCGTATGAAAATTTTCAGTAACTTAATGATGGCATTGCTTATATAGGAAACATTATGCAAATGATTGCAATGAAGTCTATGAGTTTAGTTAAGCTGGAGAAAAAGTTTGTAATTAACAAATTAGCATTTGAAAAAGACGTTTTGAATATGCATAGTAGAAAATTCTACTTAACTTGTGGGGTGTGTTCATAATGATTATTTCAGAATTCATGCATATGCATTTTTTAACGTGCAAAAAACAGTTGAAACCTTAGTGGACCAATCCAGACCTGACTAATTTTTTCTTTTTTTCAGTTAAATGACTAACATTATAAGTAAGGCAAAATGAATACACATGTTAACATTTGGAGTCTTCTTTCCTTCTCTTTTTGATGTAGTATTTTCTTAAATATTAAGAACACAGAATTAAATACTTTCTACTTATTATGGCTTCAGTGTGGATGAAAATAACAACATTAAGAAAAAACAGTCTTGGTATCTGCCTTTTCCTATGAAGTATATGCCATGCTATGCATTAGAATGTTGTGGTTAGGGCTTAATTTGTTTTGTATGTTAAATTGTGCTTTTGGGGGTTGTTCAGATTTTGGTGTCACACTCACAGAGACATTCAATTATTAATGGAGAGTGAAAGACTATCATGTGATTACTTTAAAAAATGCTATATATTTGCTTCAAATAGTGTAAATATATTTGCTTCAATATAGTGTAAAGTATGTTTTCTTAGGTATTAATATAAGTAGGTTATGACCTTATATTTAAGAGACTATTAATTCTTGATTAACTATTAGATATGATCTCAAATCTTTAAGCATTGAAGGTTGTTCTTCAGTACAAAGTATCTCTCTTGCTCACTGCTCCTGAGATGTTCCATTCTCATCTGGTTTCTATACTGTTTCTTATGTTTCCCATAAATGCATGATCTTTAAACATTTCTCTGCTACCACCCACATATTTGGGGAAACAAATTTTCTGTCATAAAACCTTATGCAACTTGCTTAGGCCACAGTGATATTTTCTATTGCTGAATTCATACAATATTTATGGTTGGTTTATTACATTCCCTACAAATCGGTTATATAACTATAGCTGATTCAAATCTAGAGTTGATAAATATGTGAATGCTTTGTCTTTCCAGTTAGAGAAGAGAAATCATGTCTTCTGTTGGTTTGATTAACCCCATAAAATCTAGTAAGCAGCTAAAGACAGGACAGAGTTGGCTTTACTTGGCTTATGGAAAGGATGGGTACTTCTTTCTAATGAACTATAAGTTCATTATCATCTTATAATCAAAAAGAATGATGAGACTTACAGAACTATAAAATGAGTGAAATGTTTTTTCCCACACCAGTTTGATTATAACCCAACAATAGAAAATAAGATAATTTTAAGCAATCTCATGAAATCCCTGACAACAATATGATTCCATGTATTATAGGTTCTTTCATTTCCTTTGTTTGTTGTGACTCTTTTTTTTTTCAGTACATTGATCGTCTGTCTAGTGCCAGGCACTCTTCTGTGCACGGATCACATAAAACCAATCAAAATCTAGGTTGGAAAAACTAAGCAACTAAGAGTCAAAACAAAGTCATGCCTAACATTAGCTTCAGGGACTAAGCAAGTGACACTGAAGTAGAACAGGAACATAGGAATGAGAAGTATTCCAGTTATAGAGAACAGAATATGCAATGGCATGAGAGAATAAATTTTTCTGGGGAAATCAAGTGGAATGTAAAGCTATCTGTATTATTGGGTGTTGGGTTATCAGGGTGTTAAGGGCCATGCTTATACTTTCGCATGTAACCTACTCAAAAAAGCAGCCATTCAATGGTTGAATACTCATCCCTAGCTGAAGACGCTTGCATTTGTTCATTTTCCTCATAAGCGTGACTTCAGTTGACAGTGGATGAGTCCCAAAGCTGTACTCTGTGTCTTGAATTGCCCAGACTATATTTGGCCTTTAGAATGGTTTCCTGAGAAAACTTCAATCTTTCTTTCTTCTCTTAAATTCTAGACTTTAACTTAAAAAAAAATTGTATTTTCCAAAAACAAAAGAGCAAAAGTTTTTCTTATAGACAGTTTTAGTACAAAATTTTTCTGACTTCAATTTAGCAAGTCTCCAGCTACACAATAACTCTTCTAAGCCTCTATATTAAGATTTTACTTTGCATTAAATAGAATTAAAGATAAAGAAAAAAAGTACTAGAAATATCCTTAGAAGTGCATATATTTTGCAAGCTTTTAGAGTCAACTATTGGAGTTCTTTATATTTCGACTGGTTTTTTCCTCCCCCTTTTTATGACTGATTTTTAAAATAACCGATTTAAGACATGAAAATATAATTTTAATATAATTTATAGGGATGTATAGACTATAATATGGTTGTTGAATGATAACTAACTGGCATTATAGATGAAATTTTACTGTGTTCAGAATGACAAGACTTATTCCATGGGCTGCTTCCTTTAGAGATTCTATCCTTCAATCTTTAATATTTACCATGCTTCCACAATTATTACTATAGATAGAAAAATAGATCTTAATTATTCTACCTGTAAACTAGAAACACAACCTTTGTATTAAAGGAAAAAAGAAACAAATGTGGTATTCACAAAGCTATCTACAACCATTCATACCTTATAAAATGTAAGGTTATTGTCAGATAAATTCTCAATGCACTTAGCAAAACACTATCTCTATACAGATAAGGACATAAACTCTCACACATTTTATTATAAGTATAATTTGATCTGAGTCATTGTTAGGCTCAGAGCATAATATGATAATCAGAAAAATTGGGGGTCTAATCAAATAATTTATAAATTAGCTATTAAGTTATTATTTAATTAGAGTGAATGATTTACTAGCATATGAAGAAAAGTCTTTATATATTAAATGAAACATGATAAATATCTAAAGTTTTGAACTTTTCATTAAACAACTGATGTTGGCATAAAAAGCCTTCTGCTTTTTTTTTAGTTGCTTTTGTAAACTTGAGAATCTAAATGACAATGCTGGCAGACTGAAATATTTTCTTTAAACTTTTAAAAAGCATTATTAATATAACCTCTACTAGATATTAAAATTTTCATCCATCCTGCAAATCATTGGTGAGTTCATTTGGTCTGTATCTAGAACAACCAAAATAACATGTAAAATATATGTATCGAAAAGGGAAATGAAAATGCATGAAGATATCTAATTGTATATACTGTGAAGCTGGAGAATTAAAGATGATAACCCCTTTTTACCAGTCAGCCAAGCGTGAAAGAGCAAAAGAGATTCAAAACTTCATTAATTGCTCTCACACAACATTACAGGCCACCTGCACTTGAAAGAATTTACATTGGAGCAGATGGATTGCTGAATGCAGTATCAAAGATTTTCAGAATGTTTGTTTTAAAAATAAACTGGATTCTAAGACAAGGACAAGCAAAGCACACAATTTACAAAGATGACAGAGCTTTTATTATTGGGACTCTTTAAAAAATATGAGTAAGGGCACATTTTTATCTCTAAGTTAAAAATACACATACCAACCACTCTTAAAAATGGTAAAAGTTAAATATTTAAATTTACGAATGACAATATGTTCATGCATTTTAATTTTGCTGTATTCATTTGGGGCTATTGAACCTACCTGACTGGTTTCCTTTACTAACTCCTAGATCCATGAAACCCAGGCTTTGCCTACATTACATAATGTAATATTTTTACAGCTCTGATTATTCAGGCCTCTGAATAAAGTTTGTTCCATATGTAAAGTAAGAGAGGAAAAGTTAAGGTTAACTTTTTGTTGAGGAAACTCATTTTCACTTGTCATTTGATTCTGCCTTTAGCTCTGCATTTGCACTAACTAGCTTACTTATGCTTCTGGGTTCTGCTGTATTATGCTTTTGCAACATACTTTAACTTTTATATCTTGCAAGTATTTCTACAGCTTCACCCATGAATTAAGTTTTACCTGGAATTTGCATTATGGTATTTTCAAGCATTCTATGAACATTGATTCTAAGAAGTCAGCAAACTACAGCTAGTGGGCTGAATCTGACCAAGTGCCTGTTTTTGGAAATAAGGTCCTATTGTAACACAGCCATGCCCATTAACTTACTTACTGTCTATGGCTGCTTTTGTGCTGTGACAGTAAAGCAGTGTAGTCATAACAGAGACCATATTGCCCATAAAGTCTAAAATATAATATTTACTATCTAGCTCTTTATGGGAGAAGTTTACCAACTCAGATATACTAGTACACTGTGTGACCTCAGGCAAGTTTTCTTACCTCTCTGGGCTTTAGTTTCCTCATCTGTAAAATAAGAATAATGATGGTACCTACTTCACATGGTTTTTATGATGATTAAATGAAATAATACAAGCTTTCAGGAAAAGACCTGACCCATAGTGTCAGCATCAGCGTCATATTTTCTAAGGAATAATGCTAGGTCATGAAAGTGGAGAAATAGACTTTAAACTATATTATTGTAGTTTTTTTTTCCATTTTCTCTATTTAAATAATAATGGAGATAATGTGGTCTTGTATTATGATCATGGACTTTGAAGGTGGAAGCTCTGACTGTGAATAACAATTAACTCCTTACTTGCTGTTTAAAGAAGACCTTCAGTAAGTTATTGCAAACTCTTTAATCTGCACTTCCTTATCTGTAAAATAATAATAATAGTAATAATGTAATAATCACATCTTCTAATAGGTTATTAGTTTATTGTAAAGGGCAAATGAAATAAGAAATATGAAGCAGTGTAAATTGTAACGTGCAATACAATTCATAGGTTTTAATGCCTAATTAACCTTACCTTGCTTCCGTGCTTTGTACTTTGGGGTAGTGAGTATGTGTAATTATTTAGCCGAAGAGCTCAAGGTTAACCTTTTTGCGTCAAGGGTTGCCACATGCATCAACACGGATGAACCTTATAGACATAATGAGGGAAAAAAGCCAGATCCAGAAAAACACACGTGATATGATCCTCTCTAGTTAAACTTCCACAACTAGCAAAACTAATCTTTGGTGATGGAAAAGAATATTGGTTACCTTTTGGGGGTGTGAATGTGGGGGAAAGATCTTTTGGGAGGCTAGTGATATTATAGATCTTCATTTATGTATAGGTATAGGTTACGTGGATATATTCACTTTGTATATCTTTATTCACATGAGTAATTTTGACCTGTGCACTTAACTGTAGGTGTATTAATACTTGAGATTTAAAATAACTATAAGAAAAATAAAAGAAAAAGAAAGGAGAGAAACCAAATAAGTACAACCACTTGTCCTGCTTTCAGAATCATAAAAAAGAAATGTCTTCTGCCATCTGATACATTCACCTCATTCCAGCACTTACACACTCACACCCACATTTCTCTCCACAGCCACACAGAGTTCGTCAACACACGTGCATGCACACACACACACACACACACACACACGCACACACAAATCTCTGTAATCAAGTGGGACTCTGCTTTGGCCAACCTTGTCTTCATATGGTGCTTCAAATACGTGATTTTTGACAGAATTGCCCTTTTATTTTTCTCTCTCTATAAATCCTACAATGTCCAGTTTTACCTGAAGTCTTTTCTTAACTATCTAAGGCATTATGACCTTCATGGGGCTCCTAGACCACTTTCACTCCATGTCATACACTCATTATGCTACTTTCCAAACTTTTGTTTGAATTTTATTTTTTTATGTACACATCACTTATTTTCCCAAAATATATGTTCCATGAAGATAAGACAAAAAAGGTCTTAACTCAAGAGCTGGGTTTATAGTGGAAATCAAATGTGATTTTAATATATAGATTTTATTTATTTTTAAAACAAAACGCTCTATTAGTACAAACCCAAAAAGTAAAAAAGCTATTAAAGGAAATCAAGTCTCTTTCTCACCCTAACCCCGAAGCATCCCGTTCCTTTCTCAGAAGTAACAAATGTTGCTGCTTTTCTTGTATAAACTTCCATTAATATATGTGAATAATCTCTGCATATTCATATATAGCTTTGTGCTTTACAAAAATGGTAGCATGTTGTAGATATTATACTATGTTTCATTAAGTGAATCATGTATCTTGAAGATATTCCATTTTGATAAATAACGTGAATTCAAAATACCCAAAGAAGTTATGGAAGTTATAGAAATATGAAATTATGGGGCAATGCCATTTTTTAACTGAATAACTTTGCAAATACTCTGAAATTGTCTTCTTGACATCATGAGTATAGACTATTCTGATAATTATTTTTGTAACTTTGAGAGGAATTTTTTAAAATGATGTTTATGTCTTGAACTATGCTAAAAATTGTTTTTCCACTTTGTCTTTGTGGTTTTCCCTTATCCTTCACATAAGTGTATTGAGTAAATATTTAGTCTATTGTTCTTGAAGTCTACTCTGAAAAGTATGTGAGGCATTCCCAATTTTTTCTTATTTATTTGTTGCATTCTAGCCAGGAGTTTGTTTAAATTATAGTTCAGAACTTTGGATCATACCAGATGTTGAGTAATATGCCACTAAGATATAAGTGCAAATGGTTTCACTCTTGATTCCTTTGTACAAGTGAACGACAACTTGGAATTCTAAACAGATTAAAAATAGATGTTGCTGTTCATTTGGGTTCTCTTAGAAAGGAAGGCTGTTTTTGACAAATTCCGCTGTTTATTAGACAGAGTGCAAAAGCATTACATCTGGAGTTCATAAGCCATTGTTTTATGGAATTGATTCATCATACAATCCCTTCTACTCTTGAAATAAACCCAGGAGAATTTGTTAAGATGCTATATGCACACTAGCACACATTCTGCCATCCACATGAACACCCACAAACTCCTCTATGCATACATGCTCTCTTTAGAGATGTGTGCCCTCACAAAACATCTTATAAAGTGGAATTGCAACATGCTTTTCAAATTGGCAGACATTGTTTTAACATTATCTTTTAATAGATTTCTGGATCTAGCTGCAGGAATTATTCTTATTCCTTAAAACCAATAATCCCTTATTTCCTTAATTTAAAACACTTCTGTGGTACATTTTCTTTTAGTTGAAAAAATAAAGCTGAAATTATTTTTGAAACCCACCATCCCCAGATACTTCCCAATTTATTTTCCTTCCTCAAATATTGAAGCAATGCTATGTCTTTCACATGTTTAAGGCTATCATAATCCAAATTGTTCATTCTGTGAGAATAAAATTTAGGGAAACATTCAGCAAGTGACTATACGTGTAAGAGATGGATTTTTCGAGGATTTTAGATATTTGAGAGGAGCCACTCATAGATTCTGCTTTCAAAATTTCTTCGGATGCCATCTTAAAAGATGACTGAAATTCAGATCAGTGAAGTGCTTTGGTGTCTTGTTTTTTTCTTTTGCAGATTGTAATCCACATGTTCAGAAGGCCTCTCCCTAGAGTGTAATTTAACTTAATTGACAGTCATTGTTCCTTGAAAACTTTGAATTAAATTAACATAAGCATGAATGAAATAGGTCAAATAACCACATACAGTCTTTATTATTATTTTTTCCTTTAGGATTAGTGACAATATTATGTATAAAATTGACATTTGGCTATTAGATCCTCATTGAATCGTTCCAAATTTGATTAAAACTGGATATCTTGGTGTACAGTAATTTAGCTTCATGAGAAACTGTTAGGTTTTCCATTTAATTCTTGGGTTTATTGAAGAACAGGGTATTTTATGTGTGTAGTGATGAATTTTGTTCTTTCTCTTTTTCACACTAAGATCAAATACAGACTGCAAAACTGACTGAGCGTGAAATTGTTTCTAGAAATTGTGGAGCTGGTTTAGATGGCAAGAATCAGATGAACAGTTGTTAGTAAAAATGTGTGTACGGAAAGGATGATGGTAATGGATAGGGAAGTTTAAAAGTAGAGAAATATTAGCATAAAGCAAAAATATTCAAGTGGCAAACATTTCAGTAGAGCACTTACATGCCAGCATCCTTAAAAGCATATAAGTTTTTGGAAAACATTTTTTTTTTTTTATTTTTCTGTCTTGTTTTTCACAGAAAGAAGACTGGTATGGGTTTTGGGTCTTCCAGTAACTGCCACTGCAAAAGCAATTAGACTTCATTATGGCTGTGCTTATGCAATACTAATTAACATGCCTGATGTTCTGTTTTCCTTATTTGACCATGTGACAGCCCACAGGTCTGACACCCTCTGTGAACCAACAGCTGAGGAAATTTCAATGTGGCAGATTTTTTACAAAATACACCCCCAAAAAAATGTAATCACACTTTTCCTGAACAACTGCATTAACAGAATGTGTTACAGCAGATCTACAATTAGTAGACTGCATACATTTGTACTGGAGAAAAAAATAAAGGAGACTAGAGATGATTTAAGCCAATGCATGCAAATGATTATACCTTGTGTCCAGAATTGAAAAGTGCAATAACACTGTATTATATTATCACAGAGAATATCATTTTACCAGTGAAATCAGATCTAACAAAAGTATCACTAAAGATTAGAAGCAAAGTTGTCAGTATATTTATAGCACCATTATGGACCTCTATGATGTCCAGCTGATTTACTGAATCTATACATGTGATGAATTTAAGAGTCTAGACATAGGCAAATTCTGTTTTAGTTTGTTTGTTTCTGTTGTTGTTGTGGGACTGGAGATAGTCTTGTTAACAAAATTAGATACCATATAGTTACTGACTACATAGATTGTAAAGTCTAGTTTGGAGTTTGGGACAGAGACTGTAGCCCCAACCAATAAATATAAAATTAACACTGCAGTACGAAGGAAGGTGCTTGATGCTGTAAAATTGTAAATAGAGGTATTTGGCCAGATTGTGAATTGTGGAAGTTTTTCTTAGGAAGTGAAAATTTGTAGAGACCTGAAGTCAAATTGGAGGTTAAGCAGATGAGCTGAGGAAATTAGAACACTGGGTCACACACTTTGCTGCACATCATAAGCACTTGAGGATTTTTTTCTTTTTTAATTACTGATGGCTGGCTCCCATCTCTAGAAAATCTAATTTGATTGTTCAGAGTAGGACGTGGGTATTGAGAGCTTTAGAATGCTCCCAGGTGATTTTAATGCTCAGCAAAGCTTGAGAACCATGGGAGAGACATTCTAGGCAGATGGAGAAGGCCAGTGGTAAGATGAAGCTCAGCAGAACCTTAATAAAGCTGAAAGTTCGGGTACTGCTGAGAGCGGGGAGCTGGGGAGTCATGTGCGACAGGAGACTGGAGAGCTGGGAAAGAAGAAGCGGTCTATGCCGGGCTTTGTAGGCCATGTTACTGATTTAGGTTTTTGCTGAATGGTGATGGGCAGCCGTTCACGTCTTTCCCTAGAAATGTCCCCAACATACACATTTTTCTCCCAGAAAAGCATGAAGCATGAACAGGATCGACTGCTCTTTTTTTTTTTTTTTTTTTTTTTTTTGCATATTTTGACCTGTCTGTACCTTTAAATGAACAGGAATAATTTTTGAGATCAAGGGACATGACAGAAGCTGAAAGCTTTTCTTTTTTTCCAGGCTTAAGTTACCACAAAACTGGAAAATGTATAAAACTATCAAAATGGTTCTTAAACAATCATTAGGTAAACCTCCCACCCTCCTGGTCTCCCAGCCACCAAAGGCAGATCTGAGCTGACTATACTGCAGTGAGTTTTTGAATATATATATATATATTATATTATAGTATATTATATATATTTTATATATATATAAATTTAATTTTTAGAGCAGTTTTAGTTTCACAGTAAAATTAAGAGGAAGGTACAGAGGTTTTCCATACACCCCCTGTCCCCCACACATGCATAGCTGCCCCATAATCAGCATCCTCCACCAGAGAGGTACCTTTGTTACAATTGATGAATCTACACTGACAATCATTGTCATTCAGATCCACAGTTTACATTACGATTTACTCTTGTTATTCATTCTGTGTGTTTGGACAAATGTATAATGACATGTACCCATCGTTACAGTATCTTACAGAGTGTTTTCACTGCCCTAAAAATTGTCTGTGCTTCACTTGTTTATCTCCACTACCGACCACTGATCCTTTTACCATCTTCCTAGTTTTGCCTTTTCCAGAATGTCATATAAGTGGAATCATACAATATGTAACCTTTCAGATTGGCTTCTTTCACTTAGTAGCAGGCAGTTAAGCTAATTCCATGACTTTTCATGGTCTGGTAGCTCATTTCTTTTTTGACGCTGAATGATACTCCATTATCTAGATGTACCACACTTCCTTTATCCATTCATGTACTGAGGAAGATCTTGGTTGCTTCCAGGTTTGGGCAGTTATGAATAAAGCTGCTATAAACATCTGTGTGCAGGTTTTTATTTGGATGTAAATTTTCAACTCCTTTGGGTAAGTACCAAGGAGCTTGATTGCTGGTGGGAAATTCTTACTAATACTGATGTCCAGGCTTAAATCAGTCAATTTAGGGGTGATAGGTAGGCATAATTTTTGAGGTCCCACAGGTGATTCCTACGTTTAACCAGAGTTGATAACCACTGATCTACTGGATAAATCTCTTCAAATTTAATGGAACTTTGGACATATTGATCTTCAGGCTGAACTGGAATCGCTGGTGTTTTGGAACTGAGGGGACGTTAAAATGAGATATTTGTCTAAGTATACTCTCTTCACAGAATAGAGATAAGTTCTTTCAAGGCAGATCCAATGAAAGGAAACAGCTTCCAGAATGCTTGGTGATAAGATGACAGAATCCCTACCTCTTCTGGAAGTTTGCCATAGACGGTATCACATCTACTATACTGCAATTTCAAGTCTGTCATCCAGGATCTAATGTTAAACGTTTGTACATCCATTTCTTGGTTCTGATTATTTTCCCACATTTATGTCAAGCCCACCCAATTTTATCAAAGCCTCTGATTTTCTAGACTTCCGTTAACATTCAGAGTCTATACATCAAGAGAAGACAAAGAAATCGGCAAACAAAAGAAGTAAAGGAAATTTGTACGGAACAGAAAGGGAAGGAAAAAGACCTTGAATGTGGGTAGAAAGGAGAAAAACAGACCATGGGATAGAAGGCACATTGACGTGAAGAGGCATAGTTATGAAGGTCAGAGAGCCAGAAGAGTCACTGGACACATGCCAAGAAGGTGGAGAAACCAGGCAGCAGATGCAGGAGCTTGTCAGGGGGCAGCTACCCAAGGAGGCAGGGCATTAAGCTTGCGCGGGCTGTTCAGCAAAGCCTAGCCTCCTCAAGCCTCCTTAATGCCAAATAACAAATGGCATTAGAACCCTCAGAGGATTCAGTGATAGGGAAATGGACCCTTTCGGGTGAAGAATTCCAGGGAAATTCTGAAGGCTGTGACACAGACGTAGGGAAATTCTCAGCATGAATTGAGCAATATTGAAACAAAGTTTGAAAGTTAGAGATCAGAATGAGTGTTAGAACCATACCAGCCAGCACCAGGGGAAACAGAGGATCATTTAATAATAATCCCTAGGAACTCAAGCATGTAAAATGATTTTCTAAAGGTCAAAGTTGGTAGATTATACCTTTCGCCTCCAATAAATTTCAGAGCTGGAAAGGAACTCCTGAATCATCCAGCCCAAACGTCTCATCTAACAAATGAGAAAATGAAGGCTATAAGTGATTTGCCAAGCTAAGGAATTTTGGAGAGGTAGGCCTAAGAATCCAGACTGCTTCGCTCACAGGCCCTTTGCCTTCTAACTGCTGCCCTCAGATCAGGGCAACATATAAGGAGACTGAATTGCTGTGGGAAAGGTTTACATCAGTCATGGAAAATGGTAATGAAGATTATTTAACCCTGTGCAAGTATAATGTTTGAAGTAGGTGGATCCTAACAGTCACAGCTGACTAAATAGTGAGTTACCATCAGCAAAGCAGTGAACAGAATAGCTTGGTGGGGTTCAGGAGAGTTGAGTTCAATTTTTTTTTTCTGTTATGGATAAAGTCATCATTCTTTCATACATGTGCTCATCTGTGCCTCCTATACACATGCAGTGTGCTTGGCACTGTAGATTAGATAATGTAAGAGACTATGCCCTTAAAGTGCTACAGTTAGTGTGGAAGATTAGATATATATGTACATAATTACAGTAAAACACTGATTATAAAGAACTGTGCTCTAATGTCTAGTTCAGTGATACTAGATTAACAGCCAGGGAATCTGAGAAGGTGGAAGTGTTGAACTACGGAGCCAAGGAACTTTCATGGAAAAAAAGAAAAAGAATTTGAACTAAATACTGAATGCTAAGTAGGATGTGTATGGCAGAGAATAGGGAGAAAGCATTTTAGAAGAGGGAAAAGAGAGGCACGCATGAATAAAAGTAATGCTCTTTCGCTGAACGTGAAACATTATTGAAAATAAGGTTGGGAAAGTGAGTTGGAATTAGATCCAGGCAAACCTAAAATATTGGACTAAGTATGTTTATATTGCCATTGAAATCAAGGAGAGGAGGCACTGAAATAGATGGAGATGGCAGGGTTAGTATCGGGATGTGTTTTAGGAAAAGCAACTTAGGAGAGAGTCGAGGGTAATTTGGAGAGAGCGAATAAAGAGCAAAAGTCTGGAAAAGTGTTAGGGCATGATTGCAAAATTAGTTCAGGCTGATAGAAAGTGGAACTTAGAAAGGCAGCTGTACAAATGGAGATTATGACATAGAAGGCATTGCAGATGAATAGCAGGCAAGGTCTGCCAACTAGATGGAAGTAAAAAAAGGAAGATGGAGACTCCAACTTACTTCAAAGATTCTGAGTCTGGGTGACACCAAAGAAGGCAGATTCATGAAATAAATATGGAATGCGAATATTTCTATAACACTCATCATATTCTCATACTGTAAAAAAATTCCTCATTCTTTCTTTTCGTAAACATATAAATCTGCCATCCATGTTATATATTCTATATACACAACATGGACACCAATGCATATGCTGTATCTTTATTCACTTTTGCAGATTAGCGTAGATTCAGAGCCAAAGAGAAATTGACACAATTAAACATACTGTGCAGTGGTGAAATCACTTTTATTATTGCTTTTGTTCAAGCTATTGACACTGCCTAGAGTTTTATCATTTGCAAAGCTGCCTTATATATTCCAAAATATATTCTTAAAAAAAAGTTACTTAGTGAGTTAATTTAGTCTATAGAGCAGCCACTCAGGATTGAAGATAATCTATAGTAGTTTACAATTCAAGCTCTAACTAGATATTTAGGCAGGGACCCAAAGAGATGGTTATTCCTTCTAATTCAATTTAGTACAATGTAGGGAGCATGAATGTAGGAGCCCAACCCATCTGTTCTTTTTTTTTTCTTCTAATTTTATAAAGAGGTTATTTCTACATCAGTCTTTGGAATTTTTAGTTCTGTCTTTGCTGCGCTACAAAAAATACTGATGTCAAAAGGCTGAAAGAAAACAAATTGTTTTTAAGAGGAAGAAGAAATTGTGGTACATTAAACCTAGTCATTTTCCTATTTAGGTGGTAGTCCTTACTTTTTAAATAAACCACACATGATCTTTTACTTCCTCTCTCTCTGCTTCAGTCATTTTCATTAAAACCTCGACATTTTACATAATGAGTATTTCCAGAATTTCTTTATAAGAGAGTTTTAGGGACTACAGTCTAGCTGAAATAGAGAGGTTGGGGGACTTGTCTTAAACCTACATCGGAACAATAGATGCATTTAAAAATTTAGATATGTTACTGATTTAAAATGATAACAAAGTTCTCTAAAGATGCATTTATTAATACTTTCCATAATACTTTTAAAGACCCCAATTTCCCAGTGAATTTTATTATTATTACTATCATTATTGTCAGGATAGTTATTAACAGTGATTGGGAGAGGTGCAAAGCAAA
This sequence comes from Pseudorca crassidens, assembly GCF_039906515.1. NCBI lineage: Eukaryota > Metazoa > Chordata > Mammalia > Artiodactyla > Delphinidae > Pseudorca > Pseudorca crassidens. The sequence continues at coordinate 118,823,933 of NC_090300.1, read as the reverse complement.
TTCCCATCATTGCTGATAATATAATCAATTGCATTAGCAAAGTGCAGTTTATAAATGATACTCAGTAGTGGCTCCTAGTTATTTCTGTGTAACCTCCATTCACTCTTCCGTGTTTGTATGTGCATGCATTGCTCCAAAATGACAAAGTTATATAAATATATTTTATACAGAGATCCATGTATTTATTCACTTATCAATCCATCCACTCCGCAAATATTTGAGTTCCTATCATACATATAGTTGTAGATATCTAAATTCACATGTGAACAGAAACAAAAATAAGTTTTTTATACCATTCATTTGCAAAATAGGCATAGACAGTCAAGTGAAAAATTCCGTTTTCTAGCCCTTGTACCTAGTACAAGTACTCTTAATAATAGTTAAAATGAGACCTTCCTTTTAGTTTACAAGCCAGTCTTCAAATATTATAACTTCAGATATTACTAGAGACACAGTTGGTGGTTAAACACATGACAAACTAAACTGCCCAATTTTGTCACATAGTAGTTGTGTGTCCTCAAGCAAGTTACTTGACCTCAGTCTTCTCATTTAGAAAATGAGGATAATAACAGTACTTACATCACAGGATGGTTGTAAAGATTGATTGAACTAATATATATATAAGTTAGATCAGTGCCTCATTCATAGTGATGGCTTAATTTAACTATGATCGTTCGGACTAAAGCTGTATTTCTCTTCACTAAGCCTACGTAAGTATTAGGCTTAACTAATGGAAGTTAATGGAAGATGGGAACATCTTCCACAATCACTCCTAAATTATCGTGAGTTGTATTACCTAAGAAAGTAAAACCAATGAATGAATAATCACACCTTTTTTTATATATATTTAACGTATATTCTTGGGCTAGAAATTCTTACAATTTATAGTGGCGTGGACACCAAATCTCGGGGATAATGCCAGATTTCCAAATCTCTTCTCTACTGTGTTGCAGCTCACTGTATTAGTTTGAAAGATTTAAAATCAACTGTAATTTCAGGCACTTAATGGAAAATACACTAAATATTCTCTAAGTGATAAAAAGATAAAATAATGCATTAATACAGCTGAAACATATACTTGGAAGGAAGCCATAGCAGCTGGCTATGACCTTTTTATTGAGAAAGTGACCCAGAAAATGGACAAGGAGGTTTCATCATTTATTTCCCACTTCTAAACCAAAGTCTTAGATGCCTTTAAATCCCCATTGGATAAAGTTGGCTTTTGGTTGATTACAAAATACCAATTAAGCCAGGGAATACTGTATCTTTCCTGTTCAGATTTTTTTCATCAGCATCTAATAGAAAGCAGCACTTATATTTCTTTCCTTAAAATGAACGATAGCCTTTATTTTTAATCCCTCCATAGCTGGAATTCATGGGATTTACTATGCTACCAACTTTGAAGGTAGATCTTGCTAATTCCCTCAGAATACACATTTGATTCTGGGCTAACCCACAGTAGTAACTCCATGCCATGTTCCTTCTATATTTCTACAAAGTATGATAAATTAAATTGTATGTACAGAGTACCATGTTGAATTGAAAATATTCCTAGAATATTTTTCATGTTTGAATATGGATTGCTCAGGGTGGATACTCAGTGCATGAGTTGTTTAATGAGTAACAAAGAACAAGATAAATGAAGCTCTTTGATCAACTGTGGAAGGCAAAAATTACCAATTCGTATGCTTGTTTTTATGATAAGGTAAAAAGATTGTTTTGTCATCATTTTTATTCCTATGGAAAATGTAAATATTCAATGTTTACAACAGAGTGAAAATGTATCCATTTACTCATGGAACTATTAGAAAACATCTACTGTGTAGACTTATGAAATAATCTGCGTGTCTTGCCTTCACAGTGCTTACAATTGAGTAGGGAAGAAAGATATATAAGAAGACAAAATATAGAGGCAAGAGCTAAGGATAAGTCGAGGTTACCCTGGGGACACTGAAGCTGCCACTTTAAGATCATTAAATATTTTGAGAAGAATTAAGTCTCAGTTTCACCTTTGTAAGGAGGTGTAGTGCTGGGCTCCCTTTACAAATGAAATGCGGAGTGATAGAAAATGGACTGATATAGTTCGCTGTAATGGAATAGCTCTCCTCAACATCAAGTAACATGTCTTATAGGTGTCCTTAAAGTTTAATCCTATAAATATTCTACTTCATTAAGCATAAGGACCAGACATGGACATATGCCACTAGTGTCCACTTCCCTTCAGAGATTTAGGGTGATGAGAAGATAAAGGGTCTGCTTACCAGATGGAGCTTGTCAGATTAGCAATTGGAGCAGAGTAAATATCGCTGTCATATTGTTTTTTGAAGCACAAAGAACCCCCTTTGTATAACGCATGTGCATGTTTAATAGTTTAAAACAAAACAACTCAGCAGAAGGTTGGCTGGTGGTGTACCTCTAGCCGAGTGGCCATTGCCTGAAGGCACGTTTCTGCTTTCCTCATAATAGGGAACATTAGCAACCAGTGGCTTGAGAAATGCAGAGCCAGATAAGTCTCTTGGGGCCCAGTCGGCCACATGAAGTTAGAGCCGTTAGACACAGCAATGAGATTACTGCTCCAGAAAGGGTTTACCACATATATTACCACATAGACCTTGCAGGGCTGCCAGCTCACTCGACTTACAAATGTCAAACATGATTTAAAAGGTTATTATGCTATCACGAGGGAAGGAGTATGATTTTCCATCACTGAAATTTCTATTTCATTCTGTTGCACATACTGCATCTCACAAAGTCCAGTATTGCTAAATAACCTGCTTTTATCCTTAATAAGTGTTTTATGGACCTTAAACTGGAAGAAGCATTTTCACTTTATTTGTATTAGGAAATTTTATCTTTTTCTGGTCAAACAGCAGTGTGATAAATTTGGTATGTGCATCTATGTATTGTGCTTAGAAGATTGTTCTTACGAGGGGAGTAAATGTATTTGTAATATGTCAGTTGGGGAGAGGATACCTAAGTAAGCTGTAGTTTTTGGCAAATGCGTTTATAAGCCTGCAGTATTTCGCACTAAAATGATCAGATGAAGTTTTCTATATTACATTATTTATTTGTCTTTGGGTTTTGTTACAACTGGTCTTTAAATAGTCTGCTTTCCCAGTTCTTTCACCCCTTGGGGAATATTTATTTGCTCGTAAGGACTCTACCAGTCGTCCTCCATCATGAGTTAATTTGAGCACAGTTATATTTGAAAAGTTGCTCAATAAAAGTAGATGGCTGTTCTACTTTGATTTTAAGGACATTTTGACCCATGGCTTGCAACATTTGAAAAATAAATAATCTTTGAGTATAGCTGTTAAAATATGCAATAAACATCAGATAGTCGATGTGAAATTTTTAAACACTGCATTCATAAAAGAGGTTAGACAAGGGGTTTCAACTGCCATTGTGGAAGCATTCTTCACTAGATTTCCTAGCAAATCATTGTGATTGCCTTTTCTGAGTGTTAGACTATAAGACTGAAGGTTGCCTACATACCCAAGTCCCAGAATGTGCCATGCACAGCAATATGTTAGCGCTGTAGGCTGACACATTTGGGGATGGTGTTCTCAGGTAGGATGTAAAAAGGGCAGAAGAGTACAGTCTATGATATTGAGATATTGTCAGTTTTTCCCTTTATCTCCAAGTCTAAAATGTTAAATTGAAATCTGCAAATTCACTCATGTTCACATGGCATTATCAAAATTAAATTAAAGCCCATGGTAGAAAGCATTCTCAGCCTGAAGGATAACATCTTTGCTCCAAGTTCAGTATCTATTTTAAAATTATCATTTGTCATAAGTGCAAAAAAAGTCACAAAAGAAGAAAACTAAAACTACTTTGAATTTTAAAAAACTATTAGACTTCCATGTGAAAATAATATTAAAAAACTATTTTTTCAAAGTTTTCCAGAGTATGAAATTAGCTTTATAATATTTAAATGAGAGTGAACCGGAATATCAACCTAAGAATTTACGTGTGTTTGTGTGTACCTTTTATTCTTCTTCAGAAAAAAAAAAAAAAAAACTGAATATATTTATTTCAGGTAACTTCTTTATTGTTCTAAAAATATATTCATAAGACATGGGAGTATTTTAGGTTTAGGAAATAATGAGAACATCCTATTTCTCCTTTTCTTCCACATAGTAACAATAAAAGTAGAAGAATCATTTTAAATAGTAAATGAAAATAAATATATTTGTTTTAGTTTTGAAGTTTGCTCAAATAGTGAATTTACTACAATGATGTATGTATACAGTAACCAATACTATATTTATGTAAGTATCGGATTTTAAAAGAACCTTCTTTAAATACTTCAAAATATTATTGTATTCTAATTGTATAGAAACTCCCTTTCACAAATCTCTCATTTTTTTTTGAGAGCTCTATTAGTATGTATGGTATACAATTTGATTAATAAAATATAAGTACATGTTTACACCTTTTTGAAGTATTCAATTATTTGGGCAAAGCAAAGTATATGTATAACCTCAAAGTTATAAAGTGTGATCATTAATATGATGCAATATATCTCACATTAAATTATACAATACAATAAAAGTGTTTCTTCAATCTTAGCTTCTGTTAAAATAAACATATATTTAAAAAATGCAGTGTGACTATTTTAAGAGGTAAGTTCACTAATAGACCAATAAACTATTTTCTGAAAGCTAAATTGAGTTTTGAAAATAAATATTCTTTAAAAGAGATGGAGATATAAACCATATAACATAAAACTTGTTTTTGTCAGTCTGTATGTGGGGTAAATTTATCTTCCCATGGTTCTATAATAACAAAATAATTAACTGACATCTCTTAGTTTAGTTCAAGAGTTAGAGGAATGTATTATCCTAGAAACTTTGTTTTCAAAGGTCATTAGAACATTTATTTAGAAACCTTAGCCTGAAAATCAAATGTCATGCTTATATTGTTTTGCTCCTATCAGGAACAAAGGCATTGTGTGTGAAGGACATTATCTCTGCATTTGACAATATAGAGTATCACTTTTCATTCTAGTTATCCTTGCAAAATGTTCAATAAATGCATCCTTGCCACCTTGGACCCTGCCTCAAAATGGATACCTTATCACCTTAAACATCTTATTTTACAAAGCAGTCGCAGCTTTAAACATGCATAACATAGCTGTCTGGAAAATACAGTACTTTGAGTGTTTCTGACAACTAAACTTCATTGGATGAGAAATCAAGTTACTCTTGCAGCCTTGTCTCAGCTTACAGATTTAGTTCATATATGTTTGGGTGGTATGAAAGTGATGATGGGGAGACACCAGGTTGGTATTTTTCTGTGTTCAAATAGAATTGTTCTGTTGGAACCAAGTAACCTGACACTAATATTATTTCTTAATATCAGAAAATTATAGATTAGGATATATTCTGTGGAATTTCAGTCAACTATTTGAAAACAGAGTTTATCATTTTGGCCAAGGGTTGCAAACTAAAAAGCATCAGGGGCCAAGTGAGTAAAATTAATGTGGGTGGACTGCAGTGAAATGGACAGTCAATGCCCTGAATAAAGACAGGCACATTTTCTTTAAACACTCGGTGTAAACCTTACCCAGGGCTCTCACTTCTGACAGCTTGACGAGGTTCTAATCACTCGACTAATTATGACTAATCAGGATTTTCAGTAAAGGGGGGGGGGGGAGTAGGGATATTTTTGTCAAGTTTGAGAAACATATGAAATTTCTCTTGGGAACATGAGTTAAATTAAAAATATTAACTATAAGTAAGTTGGGTAGAAGAGATTTTAACTTGATTAAAGGAGAACATTTCGTTTTTTTCCTACTAAACTGCATTCATACAAAGAGTACATATTCGGGCTTCCCTGGTGGCGCAGTGGTTGAGAGTACACCTGCCGATGCAGGGGACACGGGTTCGTGCCCCGGTCCGGGAAGATCCCACATGCCGCGGAGAGGCTGGGCCCGTGAGCCATGGCCGCTGAACCTGCGCGTCCGGAGCCTGTGCTCCGCAACGGTAGAGGCCACAACAGTGAGAGGCCTGCGTACAGCAAAAAAAAAACAAAAAAAATAGTACATATTCAATGTGTACAAAAGGAAACCTAAATGTAAGCATTAATTTGAAAATTTTCAGAAAATGTGATATTCATTCTTTTCATGCTAGAAGTAACAAGTTTAAGCCAAATATTAAGTCATATTCTATGTAGGCAGGAAGATCTTATTTAAATTCCCTGGACTTTGGGGGATTTTGATTCACACTACCATTATCAGTTTTCTAGTGATATATGAATAAAATTGAATTAAAAGATAAACACCAGGACATAGTTAGATGTTCATGGGAGAACATCTAGTGGAAGAAAGAACCTCTAAGTAGCCTAGGACTCTAAAAGTTGTGCCAGTGACTTTGGACACATCCTAAGAGACTGGAATGAAGAGGACCTGGAAAGAGAAACAGAGATATCTGGATGCAAGATACTAGATGTAGATACTAGAGTATCCGCTGAAGAATTTAAATAGGGCTATTTCTGACCATTCTTGTGTTATCATAACTTTATGGAGCTAGGACAGACTAGTAAAGATGATCGGTGCCTGTCAACTTCAATGAAATGGATGTGACCAAGAAATTCTGTAATTTCAGTAATATTTAAAATTCCTATATCTGTATACAAAGGCATTATTTCATCCACCCTCTTCAAATTGTGTAGGTAATTTGGGAATACAGCATTTTTCTCAGATTAAGAAACTCAGTACCTAGAGAAGTTAAAACAGCTGACCACATGGTCATGCGTACAGTAAATAGCTGATTTGGGATTAGATCCAAGGTGTTTAATATTATTTCCACCATAAATCAGGAGGATAAATGAATACTGGGTCCTAATTCTGACTCTACTAAAGCGGCCCATAGGCATATATTTCTAAACTTGGCTGGTATTATTGTCTGCAATAGTAGCTCTTAACCTTGACAGCACATTAGAATTACCTGGGGACCTTAATTAAAAATACCAATTGCTTCTCCCCATCTAAGACCTCCCCACCCAAGACCAATTCAATCAGGATCTCTGTGGTTGGGATCAAGTCATCAGTCTGGGGAGGTTTTTAAATCCCAATTAATTCCTGTTTATAGCCAGGATTGAGAAACATTGGTTTAATATCTAAAAAACCAAAATTTATTTTCCTTCTATTTTATTTTCGTATGCATTCTAATGTATATTAGTAGCTATTAACCCATATGTTATGTACTCACAACATATAAATATATACATACATCCTTCACAGAAATACAGTTTCTGTGCTTAATTATTCTTCCCAAATACAAATTTAGGGGATTCCGGAGAAATGCAAAATATGAAGCCAATTAGAAGGAAAAGTGGGAAAGATGCTTCTTTTGCGGGGCAGCGGGGTGGGGGGGAGAGGAGGGGGGTTCTTTTTTCTAAAAATTTTGTTGAAGTATAGTTGACTTACAATGTTGTATTTAATTTCTGCTGTACAGCAAAGTGACTCACTTATAGATATATAGATGTAGATATACTTTTTCATATTCTTTTCCATTATGGTTTATCACAGGATATTGAATACAATTTCCTGTGCCATACAGTAGGACCTTGTTGTTTATCCATCCTATATATAATAGTTTGCATCTGCTAATCCCAAACTCCCAATCCTTCCCTCCCCCATCCCCCTCCCTCTTGACAACCACAAGTCTGTTCTCTATATCTGTGAGTCTGTTTTTGTTTCATAGATATGTTCATTTGTGTTGTATTTTAGATTCCACATATAAATGATATCATATGGGATTTGGCTTTCTCTTTCTGACTTAACTTCACATAGTATGATAATCTCTAGGTCTATCCATGTTTCTGCAAATGGCATTATCATGGTGTATGTGTATATATATAAATATACACATCTTCTTTATGCATTCATGTGTCAATGGACATTTAAGTTTTGTCAGTGGACATTTAAGTTGTCTCCATGTCTTGGCTATTGTAAATAGCGCTGCTATGAATATAGGGGTGCATGTATCTTTTTGAATTATAATTTTGTCTGGGTATATGCCCAGGAGTAGGATTGCTGGATTATATGGCAACTCTGTTTTTAGAGTTTTGAAGAACCTCCATACTGTTTTCCATAGTGACTGCACCAGTTTACATTCCCGTCAACAGTGTAGGAGGGTTCTGTTTTCTTCACACCCTCTCCTGAATTTATTATTTGTAGACTATTTAATGATGGCCATTCTGATGGGTGTGAGGTGGTACCTCACTGTAGTTTTGATTTGCATTTCTCTAATAATTAGCGATGATGAGAGTCTTTTCATGTGCCTATTGTCTATCTGTATGTCTTCTTTGGAGAAATGTCTATTTAGATCCTCTGCTCATTTTTTTTTTTTTTTTTTTTTTGCGGTATGCAGGCCTCTCACTGTTGTGGCCTCTCCCGTTGCGGAGCACAGGCTCCGGACGCTCAGCGGCCATGGCTCATGGGCCCAGCCGCTCCGCGGCATGTGGGATCCTCCCGGACCGGGACATGAACCCATGTCCCCTGCATCAGCAGGCGGACTCTCAACCACTGAGCCACGAGGAAGCCCTTCTGCTCATTTTTTGATTGGGTTATTTGGGTTTTTGTTATTGAATTGTAGGAGCTGTTTGTATATTTTGGAAATCAAGCCCTTGTCAGTTGCATCATTTGCAAATATTTTTTCCCATTCTGTGGGTTGTCTTTTCATTTTGTTTATGGTTTCCTTTGCTATGCAAAAGCTTATAAGTTTGACTAGATTCCATTTGTTTATTTTTGCTTTTATTTCTATTGCCTTGGGATACTGACCTAAGTAAACATTGGTATGATTTATGTCAGAGAATGTTTTGCCTATATTCTCTTCTAGGAGTTTTATGATGTCTTGTCTTATATTTAAGTCTTTAAGATATTTTGAGTTTATTTTTGTGTATGGTGTGAGGGTATATTCTAGCTTCATTGATTTACATGTGGCTGTCCAATGGGAAAGGTGCTTCTTTTGTGTGTGTGTTTGCATTTTGTTTGTTTGTTTGTTTTGCTAGATTCTGGTGTTTGAATCTAGAGGGAGTGAAAAAGCTTCTGTTGATTGTCTACAGTGTGCTTAGTGCTTCATACTTACAGAGAGATTCCTTCTTCCACACTGCCCTGGAAGAAGCCACTGGATAATGATGTAAGGCTCATAATTAGAATCGCCAGATTTAACAAAATAAAGATATTTGTACTGAATTTGATCATCTGGCAACCCTATTGCTAAGAGCTTGGTTCTCAAGTTAATCTCTGAACCAGTGTTTTTAGCTTCCTATCCAGATGAGTAAAGGCAACTGCCCTGCCTGCAAAAGACAAAATGTCATCCGTCCCATCTCTAGAGATAGTAACCTAGCTGCAACCTCAGGAAGAATCAACCCCAGGAAGAATCAAACATTTATATAAACAAGAACCACATTTGTGTATGCAGTTCTGTGGAAGGGCCCACAGGGAGATGACTGTGATATTTAAAGCAGTGATACTTGAAAAACAGCAAGAGTAAGGCCTCAATGTCAGTGTTAGAAGTGATTTCCTTCATTCCTTAATATAAATTCTTCCTCTAGACAATTCATAGTAAATCAAAGTGGGGAAGTGGTATCAGACCTTAGCTCTTCCTTCCATTAAAAAAGTTTAAAGACTTCAAGTTCAATTTCTATGTACTATCTAGGATGGGCATCCAGAGATTCTTTATTCAGAGTAAGATGGCTTCTCCTATGATTCCAGTGACTGAGAGAAGAAATTTTCCCCTTATTTTAAATTTCTTTCAGTGGATCACATATCAAATTTTAAGTACACATAAACTCAAATCTAGAACACATTTATGGAAAAAATTAACTGTCTTTTTAGGAATCTAAATATAAACATATAATAAAATTGAGTCCCTATTTATAGCCTGAAAAGAAGTTTTAGATTGAAAAGAAGTTTTAGATTAAGTTATATTCTCTACATCTCTAAACAGAGAGTTGCAGGTGGTTGAAAACCTATGAGAAATTAAAGTGAGAAAGATATTTTTGGAGACCCTTTTAGGAGAAATGAATTTCTTTTTTGCATCCTAAGAACGCCAAAGCAGACAAGAAAGCAAGACAATGGCTCCAATTCTGTTTGGAGCATAAAAATCTCCGCAATTGAGGATATATGCGTAGAAAAGATTTTGTCTCTGTCTACTCATTTGTTGTTCAGTTCAAATCTGGTTCTAAAAAGAAAAAGAAAAACATATTCACTTCCAGAGAGAGCAACTGTATCTTTCAGAAAAACTGTGAATTTCTTTCCACTTGAGATGTCTTAAAATTAAATGGTATTGCAAAAACTTATATAACCTTGTTTCACTTAAGACTCAAGGTCTGTTATCAGAACAATTACTTATTCAGTATCCTGATAGATAAAAAAAATAATTTAGAACAGCATTTTATTCTATGACCATGATTTACCAGTTCAATGTCTTACCATTTAAATATACAATTCAGTGTGCATAGTAGTGATGAGCTTTAAATGAAAAAAAAAAAAAAAAAAAAAACCATAATGGATTAAGTCTGATATAGCCTTTTTGTCATGAGTAAAGAGGCTAATGTAATATAAGCACTCATGAGTAATCAGATGTCTTCTGATGAGTAAATTGAAATGTCATAGCAGAAGTAATCCACCACACATTTTATTATGAATTTCTGTGGGTAGGTTTAAATTCATTTTCTGACTCATTTAATTTATTAAATCAAAGCAAAATCTAGATGCATGAAAAAAGCGATTTTGGTAATAAGAGTTTTACCTCAGTGTATGTATTGGTTTCTAATTTTTTCTTTTCCTCATCAGCTGACTGGACTGTGATTTGTGCAACCATTCTTTGCAGCTTTGTTTCTGGCTTTTGCCAAAGACGCCACAATTACATACAACAAGCACTTCCAATAATATTGTAGGATTCTATGTACACTAGAAATAACCTAGTGTTTTCAATAGCTCTGATCAAATTTATCTTTGACATGATTTCTCAGTTTCCATAGATGAGCCATATTTTTGCACAACTGGATTTTACAAGACACAGTCAATTAGGGATATATGAGTCTATTTAATTGACTTCTACTGTTTTCCTCTTATCATCTTTGGTAAGAATGTAACTGCTGAAAATATTTTGAAGCCACTGGGTCAATGATTAAAAACAAAAAGGAGTTAGTATGTAATAAAAGTCCTCATACAGCATACATCATGGCCATCATTATCCCCCATAGAACACTGGAATTCAACTGAATTCACTTCAATAAAACAAAGCTACCTCTTTTGTTGTTGTTGTTGCATTGTTTTTTTTTAAATTAATTAATTAACTTTTAGTTGATGTATAATATTGTATAAATTACATGTGTACAATATAGTGAATCACAATTTTAAAGATTATACTCCATCTATAGTTATTATAAAATATTTGCTATATTCCCTGTGTTGTATAATATATCCTTGTAGCTTATTTTATACCTAATAGTTTATACCTCTTAATCCTCTACCCCTATATTGTCCCTCCCCCTTCCCTCTCCCCACTGGTAACCACTAGTTCTCTTTATCTGTCAGTGCTATCATACAGTATTTGTCTTTCTCTGTCTGACTTATTTCACTTAGCGTAATGCCCTCCAAATCCATCCATATTGCTGCAAATGACAGGATTACATTCTTTTTTATGGCTGAGTAGTATTCCATTGTATATATATACCATATCTTCTTTATCCAGTCATCTGTTAATGGACATTTAAGTTGCTTCCATTTCTTGACAATTGTAAATAATGCTGCTATGAACATTGGGATGCATGTATCTTTTCAAATTAGTGTTTTAATTTATTTTTTCTTGGATATATACCCAGGAGTGGAATTGCTGGGTCATATGGTAGTTCTATTTTTAGTTTTCTGAGAAACCTCCATACTGTTTTCCACAGTGGCTGCATCAATTTACATTCCCACCAACAGTGTATGAGTGTTCCCTTTTCTCCACATCCTCTCCAGCATTTGTTATTTGTGTTCTTTTTGATGATAGCCATTCTGACAGGTGTGAGGTGATATCTCATTGTGGTTTTTATTTTCATTTCCCTGATGGTTAGTGATGTTGAGCATCTTTTCATGTGCCGGTTGGCCATCTGCATTTCCTCTTTGGAAAAATGCGTGTTGAGTTCTTCTGCTCATTTTTTAATCAGGGTGTTTGGTTTTTTTGATGTTGAGTTGTATGAGCTGTTTATATATGTTGGATATTAACCCCTATCAGTCATATCATTTGTGAATATTTTCTCCCATTCAGTCGGTTGTCTTTTCGTTTTGTCAGTGGATTTCTTTGCAGTGCAAAAGCTTTTAAGTTTTATTAGGTCCTATTGGTTTATTTTTGCTTTTATTTCCTTTGTTTTAGGAGATGTATCCAAAAGAGTCAGAGTGTTTGTCAGAGTGTTCTGCCTATGTTTTCCTATAGGAGATTTATGGTATCCAGGCTTACATTTAGGTCTTTAATCCATTTTGTGTTTGTTTTGTATGTGGTGTTAGAGAATATTCCTAGTTTCATCCTTTTACATGTAGCTGTCCAGTTTTCCCAGCACCATTTATTGAAGAGACTGTCTTTTCTCCATTGTATATTCTTGCCTCCTTTGTCATAGATTAATTGACCATAAGTGGGTTTAACCACTTCTTAACTTCTAAAGGTTCTTGCTCTATATTAGATAGTATGATATGGTTTAGTATAGATCCCTAATTCTTTTCACAATTAATTGTTCTCTGTTTCAAGCAACTATCTCACTTTCTCATCCTCGTCTCTCAAAACAAATGATTCGGAAAACTTTTATACTTCTTAACATTCTTACCTGCCTTTAGCAGCAGTTATTCATGTATATAAAATCCCATTGAATTCCAACTATTTTTCAGGTTATTTCTGTAACGTTTGACACTATATAAATAAAAGCAGGTACAGAAATGTTTTATTTATTTTTGTTTTTACACGCCTAGGCTATTTTTAACTTTTTATTTTATTTTTTATTAAGGAATAATTGACGTATAATATTATATTACTTTCAGGTGTACAGAATAATGATTTGGTATTTGTATACACTGGGAAATGATCACCGTAATGAGACTGGTTAACATCGGTCACCATACCTAGTTACATTTTTTTTTCTTCTTTTCTTCTTGCAGTGAGGACTTTCAATATCTACTTTCTTAGCAATGTGCAAACATGCAATACTGTATTATTAACTAGTCACCATGCAGTATGTTATTATTTATTTCACAGCTGGAAGTTTGTACTTTTTGACCCCCTTCACCCGTTTTGCACCCTCTCAATACCTAGGCTATTTTTAAAACAACTTGTTAGTGGCTTCAGGTATGTTTTGATCTCTATCATTTATCATATCATTCATGCATTATTTGCAAATGATGACCTTCATCTGTATTATCTAGAAGCCTTTTATGAAGCCAGATTTATGAATGCCCTTAGAGAAATAGAAAAACTCACATTCCTGTATGAGAAAACAAATGAGTTCTTTTCGTCTTACCTTTCAGTTCACACATAAACCATGATGGAAGTAGTAAGATAGTAAAATATAAACCCATGTCTCTTTTAAGATTTTTGAGTGAGTGTCTAGACAAGTCTGATAGTTCATCGTTTTTGTTCCCCAGCCATAAAGTATAAGACAGATTCCTCTCACAAGCTAAAGAGTTTAACGACTATATGTTTTCTTATGTTAAACCTTAAATGTCTTAAATGAAAAACACACAAAGTTTGTATTATTAGTGTGTGAAAATGTCTAACTTGACCCAAAAGAGGAAACAGTCCTTACTCCACCATTAGAGTGAAATAGAAAACTGCACTTCAGAATTCACTGTGTCAGTTACTCATGGAAATGACTGCACACACATTTTTAAAATTCAGAAATCTTAATTATCACCAAATCTATAAATCTACAACTTTTATTCTTCTTGCCTGATGGCTTTTAGAGTCATGCTTAATTTCACAGCTGACAGTACAAAGCTTATCTTCATTTTTTAAAATATCTAATTGGAACTTAGCAGCCGTTTTCAATAAAAGGAAAGGCCTCATATGAATGTGGTGTAGCCTGCTCCACCCTCCGTCAAGGAAAAGATCTAAAGAATAAGATAACGCATGCCTACATTCAACACTTTGAGCACCAAATCTTATTATGTTAGTTGGGATGCGTTAGAAATTCTGTGGTAACAAAAGTTCAAAATTTTCAATAGTTTTAAAAGCAAAACAAAATTTATCACTCTTTATATGCCTATTACAGGTTGGCTGGGGCCTTGCTCTGGTATAGGCATTACCTTTCTTTTATCAGCCAGGGTGAAGGAATATTGAACTCTGGTGACAGTGGCAGAAGGAAAGGACAGTTCCAGAGGTTGTTGCATCAGGATAAATGTTTCATCCTATAGTAACACATGCCATATTCTCTCACAATTCATAGGCTTCAGGAAGTCACATGGCCATATAAACCCACAAAGAAGTCAGAAGGCAACCTAGTCATGTGTCTGGAAGGAGGGGACAGCCAGAAACATTTGGCCAACAGTGATAGTGATTATACAGATAGTAACTACAAATCTCCAATCTCAGGATAGCCCCATTGCTACCAACCTTATTTAGTCTGGATGCTGATTAACTACATATTTGATGTCTTGACTTTTTAAAAACTGCATCTTGCATTAGCTTCTTCTTCTTTCAGTAGAGTTCTTTTCCATGTATTATTTATGGTTTTTTTTGTCTTAGGTCAAAACAAACATTAGTGAATATGTTATTAGTAACTAAACCCTTAGTGATTATGATATTGATTCAACAGGATTAAATTCTATACATGAAATTCTGCTATCAAAGAGCTCAAGGATATTTCTGACCATTTTACAAGTATTAGCGTAGACTGTGTATCATAGAGTCCTATCATCAGAGGGCTGATAGGGAATTGTTAAAATATATCATTTATTCCTTATATTTTGGCAAGATTGTACACAAAGCATTTATATCAGGCCACTTAGGGTGGGAAGGAAGACAGAGAAATTGTTACCTTGAAGTTGTTTTATTCAGTTCATTGGAGAGCAAGGCTATCACATAACCTGCTATAGGGCATGTACCTGCAGGCTGTTTTATTAAAATTAAGCTCATCGTTTGGTCTTTTGGCTAGACTTCAGTAACATATTTACTCTTTTACAACAATTTGAAATCAAATTTCAAATTTTACATGTATCTGCTTAGCTAAATCATTACCATTATTTTGTAAGCTCATGGATATTTTGAGTAATAGTAATAATAAAGAGAATGTGGTACAAGGAGAAGAGTGCTGGACCACATTACAGTGACTTATGAAGTTTACTTAATGTCTCCAAAGCCTCAGTTTCCTCTTCTGTAAAATGGAGAAAACAAAATTGACCTTTTTCAAACTAATAATATGAACTTGGAACTACACCAGGGGCTTATTTGCAGAACAGTCTTAGCATAGCTACGTAAATAGAAGCTTCGTGTGACGGTATATAAAGGAGCCCACAATTTTAAATGGAAATTAAATTTCATTATTCAGGCCACACTGATCAAACTACTCTCACGTATTTGAGTTACAAGGTCTGAGGGTGAATGGCATTCTGTGATGAATTTCAACAAGTCTGGGCTTTATTTAATCGAATTTTACAGTGTTGGAACAAACAGTGAATGCTTGTGAAGCTGACTTGTTCTTTTCTTCTTATCTTTGGGATTCTTACTCTAATAAAGTCATAAAAGTTATGAACTAGAAGTGACTTTGAGGTTATATCCTTCAATCCCTTTGCTTACATTTAAGAAAACTGGGCTATTATCAGTTAGGGATTTTATTCAACTGGTAGTAAAAGAGTTCTAAAAGTTAATGTCATATGTAAATTTTCAATTTATGCACCTAAGGTGTTTGCAGATTTCTTGGTCTCCCTCTCATAATTGCCTACATGTTTTGCAAGAAAGTCTGCACAACGTCTTATTTATAGAATAATGAGAATGACAAAAGACTAGAGGCTAGTGAGTCTGTCCGCTTTTTAAGAAGTACCAGTGTGTTTTGCTTACAACTCTATGCCCAGCATTTTCTCACAGGGTCCCACATTGCGATAAGGCTGGGCAGTGTGGTTTTATCATTAATCACATTATGCCTCTCCTCCCCACCCCGAAACTAGGGTTCTATTAATTTAAAAAAAAAAGGAGAATAAAGATATTGCATCAGGGAACTTCCCTGGTGGCACAGTGGTTAAGAATCCGCCTGCCAATGCAGGGGACGCGGGTTCGAGCCCTGGTCCGGGAAGGTCCCACATGCTGCAGAGCAGCTAAGCCCGTGCGCCACAACTACTGAACCTGCGCCCTAGAGCCTGTGAACCACAACTACTGAGCCCATGTGCCACAGCTACTGAAGCCCGCACACCTGGAGCCCATGCTTCGCAACAAAGAGAAGCCACCATGATGAGAAGCCTGTGCACCGCAACGAAGAGTAGCTTCCCACTGGCCGCAACTAGAGAGAAAGCCTACGTGCAGCAACAAAGACCCAACGCAGACAAAAATAAATAAATTTACAGGGAAAAAAAAAAAGATATTGCATCAGAAACTGGCGGTTTCTGCCATAGAGACCTGTTTTCCTATTATAGATAAAAGTGTTACAGCATTTGTCTTACTTATATTTGCTAGTATGTCTGGGCTGGAATCTCAGCAAACCAGAGTGATAATTAACAAGAGACAGTGTAAATTAAAATTATAGGTTCTAAAAGTGAAACTGACTTAGATTCAAACCAGGGCCACACCATTTGCACAAATTACTTAACATCTTTAAACCTCAGTTTTCCTGTAAGATGAGATGGCACCTCCTTTGCAGGTTCAAGTTCTAAATTAGGTAATACCTGTAAAGTACAATATCTAAGGACAGTGCCTAAAACATAATAATCACTCTGTACGTAGTTGGTGCTGCCACCAACCGCCCAGTGTTCTTTTATACATTTTATGATTGAGAAATTAAAGCTGATTTACATTTTATTGAAATCAACGTCAAGGTAGTAATGTTCATCAAATTATTGTACTTTAGGTCATCAGATTTGCTTTAGTGCCTTTGAGGTTCTTCTTTAAGATGACAGTGGTTATTATTCATCTTTTATAAATCTCTGTATTTTTCCATTTAAATCGTTGGATTCATCTTCTATAGATATGCCCAAGTCAATGATTTTGATTAGCCTGTGCTCTTTATCCAATATTATAATACCTGGAAAGTAATTATGTTTCTGTTTTTCATTTTAATCTGGTCTTATCACATTGACTATATGGGCTTTGGTCAAGTCCATTATGAGCTAATTGCTCACGTGCTGGATGTTCAGAAGTCTACCCTTCAAATCTAAAAAAAGGAAAAGATGAAGCCACAGAACTCTGATACATTTTATACATGCATTAGTCTAATTATGGGTAGAGAAATAACTATTCTTTCTATTGTATATTTTGAACTTCTCCTCTCCCTGGAAATACAGATTTTTTGATTACGATGACTTTAGTCATTGATCAGGTCCAACTGCAGAAGTCTCTTAATTTAAGAGGAAGGAATTGTCTTTGGACCTGCCTGGAATTGCCACAAACTAATAACCTAATTGCTCATGCCAACTGACAGAACAAGCATTGACTCTGTCAGTAGTCTAGGCCTTTGTTTTTTTCATTGGGATTTGAGGTTTGTCCATTGACTGGGAAGTTTATACTACAACTGACTATGCTATGAGTAAGACAGCTTTAATTGAAACCTCTAAAGAGTAAAGGAAAACAGGAAAAAAAAAAAGACACTGTCTTTTTCCTCTATCAGTAATGCCTGGGCCTGTCAGGGGTGCTGAATGGCAATATTGAGCATGCCTTTTCTCTCACGTAAAATTTTAGTATGAAATTATTCAAATTATACTCTGGCTATGTCATAACGTCTATGTTCTCTAGTTATATATGAAATGGATTTAAATGAGAGTTAAGTGGCTTTCATTCACACATTCGTATTTTAAAAAGCACTTAGGGAATCTGTTGATGTTTCTTATCCTCCCCGCCCTGTTGCTGTTCAGTCTGCCCCCAAGTGGTGGAGAGCCTAAGAACCTGAAAAGGTAACCATGTGGTCAATCGATCACTGCTGCAGTTGTGTGCCTGATTGATTTTTGTTGGTACGTAACAGCTGAACAATTTGAAATTTATTAAATGTAATATGAATGCACCTGTTCAAATCATAGCAGTATAATAATTCTTGAAACTGTGGCTGTACATTTTAATTCAATACACTAAGTGAATAAACTTTAAAACATACAGCCACCCTTCATGAAACGTATTTCTAAAGCTTTTATTGTGTGCTCATCCTCTTCCTTCTTCCCTACTTGTTTTAAAAAACTACTCCCTGCTTTGGGCTTATACTGGAAGACATTTTTCCTCTTGATTTCTAGCAGTTGCTAGCTGCTATTGTTGAGTTTTAATATTCAGTGTGATGCAGAACTCTTACTTTTTTTCAAGTTCTTGGGCTCTCTCTCGTCTCATTTTTAAAAATGGTCTTTGGGGAATGACAGTGATTGTGACAGATGGTAAAGGAATAAGATTGCACTTTGATGCTGCCTCTGTCTTTGCCTCATGATCTCTTTCCACTTTCTCAAGGCAAATTATAGGTTTCCTTTTGCCTCTAGAGGGACACAGATAGCAGTTAGCAGTTATGGTTCTTTGTTTCTAGCTCTTAGAAAAAGGGTCTTTTATTTGATTACACATTGCCATTAAATGTATTGTTAATGAAGGATTCTGATTAGTACATTGACCAAATACCTGACTAAACCAGGGAGGGGACTTGTTAAGTGAGGAAAAAAACAAAAAACAAAAAAACAAACAAACTTCTTTGATGAGTTTGAAGGCAGCTTCCCTCTAGTGGCCAGAAATGGTACTTCATTCACAGGCTACCATACAAACATTTTTTTGAGAACTTTATTTCATTGTTTCTTTTTAAAAACATGATATCATTGAATGTGTCTTGCAACTAAAATTCAACTCTTTAAAAACATTAGAAGTCTTTTCAATTATTAGACTCAAAATTGTAGGTGTGAAAGAGTAGACAAAGGTACTTTACTATGCACCCACACAAGCACAGCACACAATTCCAGATGAAAGGATTTTAACTGACTAAAAGATAGTAGAATGGGTCTGTATTTTTTTTTAGAAATTATGTGTCTGGAGGAATTTAAAAAGTATAAGTATAAAGTTGGGTGGTGAGTATATTCACTATGTTTATGAATTTGAAATATTTCATAATGAGAAAAATTTTAGAGAGAGGTGATAGAACCATAGTTAAAGTTTAAGTATGAGAATTTAAATGGCACTAGAGGTCAGTTGAGAGTTGTAATTATAATCTGAGTTTATTTGTTCACATTTATTTATCTACTTGGAAAGTATTTAAGCAATACCAAGAATGTGCTACATTCCAGACAACATGGAAGAAATACAAAGACAAACAAGACATGTGAAAGGCTAGTGAACAGATGACTAAGCAGTGAGACAGTGCTGGTAGAAATACAGTAAGTTCCCTGCATACAAACGAGTTCCGTTCCAAGAGTGCGTTTGTATGTTAAGTCCAATTTGTTTGAAAGTCCAACACAGTTAGCCTAGGTACCCAACTAACACAGTAGACTACATAGTACTGTACTGTAATAGGTTTATAATACTTTTCACAAATAATACATAAAAAATGAACAAACACGAAACATAAAGAAAACATTTTTAGTCTTACAGTACAGTACCTTGAAAAGTACGGTAGTACAGTACAACAGCTGTCATCCAGGGGCTGGCATCGAGTGAACAGGCCAGAAGAGTGACTGACTGGAGGAGGCAGAGGGGGTGGGAGATGGTGGAGCTGAAGGATCGTCAGCAATGGGAGACCGAGGGCAAGCTGCAATTTCACTCACGTCTGATAGTGATGGCACAGGGTCTGGTTCCTTGCTGGAACCAGATGCATGTTCGCATATTTGAAAGTTCACAGCTTGAAGGTTCCTATGGAACCAAGGGAGCACGCCCACAGTGCATAGGGCTGGGGGACACAGTTAAGCACAGAAGGGTGGTTGAGACAATCAAGAGATTGGGCACAGTGCTGGGGTGTTACCTATGCAGAAAGCACCGCAGTATTTGTGGTTCTGAGTAATCGGTAGAGAAGGGGCTTCAAGTGTGGAGGAGTTATCTGGGCAGACCTGAGGGGGCCACATCACTTAATTTTCCTGAGCAAACCTTAAGCAGGCACTATGTTTTATACCGTGACAAATTATCAAATGAGAGAAGATTAAGTTTTGATCCCTAGGTCATACACATCAATATTACGAGTTAATCTTACAAAAATTATAGATAGATTCAAATAACACCAGGTAGTCCAGAAACTTGTGATAAAACAATGTTTTCATGTTTAAGTTTGATTTCTTAACATAGTGTTTCTTGGAAGGAATTAGTTTGTCGCTCTGCTGTATGATTTGAAGGAGACGTATAATGAGGAGGTGCTCAACTTTGAAAGTATTACTGAGAAAATTGCCCCAACAGACATCATGGTGATCGGAGAGTTAAGCATGCTCAAATGTTTTGCTTCCCTTCTGAAGTAAATGGGAAGTTACCAGTTCTAATTGGAAGTGTTGTTTGCCTAACGTAATGCTTAAGGGAGTTTTTGGTGGCAAAGGTTCACAATGATTTGAAGGAACATGAAACTCTGAAGATGAGATCAGCAGCAAATTTACCAGATTGATGACCAAGAGCGAGGCAACCATAAGTAAGGAAATGGGGAAGTCATGAGACAGATAAACACTTATTTATATAATATCCTTAACTGGTTAAGTTGGCTATATTTTATGCATTTTCTATGGCTATTTTCAAGCTTGAGTATTATAGAGTCTCTGAGTTATTTAAGATACTGGTGTTATTGCAGGTATAAAGGTATAAAGTGTATGTTATATATAATATGTATATATACTCATATAATGTATATAAGGTATATGAAGCTTATACCATATATAAATGTTATATATATAATTATAGGTATAAAGACAGGTATAATTCGATGCATCAAATAACGTTTCACCCCCATGTCCATAAACACCTTCTCTATGCTGGAAATCACCCATGCTACCCCACGTTCATGTACTGAAGGATCTCCAACTGCCCAGGACTATGGCCTTCACGCCCCCAAGCAATCAACCCTTCCTTGGCAGTGCCCTCATGCTCTTGACTTTTCTTATCTGCTCTCCTGAGTTGAGACTTCATTGTTTCTTACAACTGTTATCTCAAGCCCCAGACATCAAGTATGTGAGGAGATCAAGTGTGTGATGTGTGTGCTACTCCATGCTAATAGAGTAACACATTTGCATTTTAACCTGTGTTTCTCCCCACATTAACTGAAACAAATAGCTTTTCTGCAGAAAACATGCCATTTGATTGAGAAAATAAGTGTCAAGTACCTTTGACATCACCTAATCACAGCAAGTACATACCTTAGGACTCTACTTGTGTGTAGAGCTGAACCTGTACCTGACAGGTATTTGCAATACTGATAACAAATTTCCTAAACAGTTGTGCAATGTTATTCATTAGCCTGTTTTTATAGGATGAAACTCCTGAAAATGGTTACAAAGCTCATTGTTTCATCTCTCTCTCCCTCTCTCTCTCTCTCTCTCTCTCTCTCTCTCTCACACACACACACACACACACACACACACACTTCCACGCTCTGAAAGCCTGATGTATTAGACAAAGGATGCTGTGAGTAGGTTTGGAAATCACTTGGCATTTCTGACATTTGCCAAACAGCTTGAGATATTTTAAAATACTTTTGTTCGATCAAATCCCAAACATGTTTTTCCAAGTACTTTTTTTTAGGTCAATTTTTATAACCATGTGTAATTTCATGGAAATTTAACCCATATGTTTGTTTCTGTTACCATATATTCAAATTGATTTATAGCACAGATGTAAGTATTTTCTTTGACACTGGTGTATGAAGAGGGTGAGAGAGACTTGCAATTTGAGGCACAGGGAAGTCCACAGTGAGACTTTAGATTAATGACCACAGACTATAACCCAGTTCTAACCCCAACACACTCTTCATGGTAAAAGTCACAGGGGACTGTCTATAAGTGTCAGCAAAGGATGAGATCCAGGTCCTGCAGTATGTTGATGAATGTACGTTTCTAGCGTGGACTCAAAAATGGAATTCTGATTGGTGCTTGTATAGCACTCTGGGATTGAAGCCCTTAAATGTTACTAAAGGTCTTTGCCAACTGTAATGAAAAACTGGATCAATGAGCACTGATATTTATTGGCAAAATAGGACTGAGAATAGCCAGCACATTCTATTATTTTTTGTGACATAGAGACTAGAAATGGGCTTGTTGATGGGAAAGTTGAAACACAAACAAAATGCCACCATACTTTACAGGAACAGCAAGAAAATGAACCTTTTAAACCAGCATATGTATTACCTAGAAGCTATTCTTTGTTGGTTTGTTTAACATCTTTATTGGAGTATAATTGCTTCACAATGGTGTGTTAGTTTCTGCTGCATAACAAAGTGAATCTGCTATACATATTCATACATCCCCATATCTCCTCCCTCTTGCGTCTCCCTCCCACCCTCCCTATCCCACCCCTCTAGGTGGTCCCAAAGCAGCGAGCTGATCTCCCTGTGCTATGCGGCTGCTTCCCACTAGCTATCTATTTTACATTTGGTAGTGTATATATGTCCATGCCACTCTCTCACTTCATCCCAGCTTACCCTTCCCCCTCCCCATGCTGGAAGCTACTCTTAAAATTAAATGGAAATAGAAAATCTCTAATAAGACCCTTGGATTCAACCAACGTGCCACCTCAGAAGTAAGTGATACCTGCCGTGGCAAAGATGCTGTGGGTGAGAATGGATAATAGCAGGGTATCAGAATCAGTACCAGTCAAAGGAAATTAAAATCCAGTTATGATATAAGGGGGCAGACATAAGTAATTTTAAAAACCAATGCATTTAAGAAGTTAATAAGAAATGGTTCATAAGCATTGCTTGTGAATGCAAACTGAAAGTCATCGCATGTATACTGATGTCTGGCTTTATACAAATCTTATAACATTCACAGGGAGAAAATATGATCTCTGATCCTAAAGGCTGTGCCTACAAACAGAGAGAAAATAAACCTGTCTCCTGGAGGGAGGAATTCCTGTGATTGAAGAAGTCAAACAACTTCTTGAGCTCTGAGAGCCACCTTGGCTGTTCTGCTTCAGGGTTTTTGGCAACATAACATCATCTTTATGAACGTTACCTTACAGAATGTTAGTTATACCAGGGCAGACACAGCCAGGGATTCGACAACTCCCCCATGCTTTGACTGGACTGACATTTCCTTAGCAGTAACAAGCTGCCACTGTCTGGTGCCATGGAAGCCCTTGGGCTTGATTTAGGAGTGTGACATTGACTGCTTGTTACTTCTTCTCTTAGAGCTGTCAGGGGCAACTGATGTCAGCATACAATTATTTGATAGCTCTACCTCTTGTGCAAAATGTGAACCTATCGATGTCTGAAATAGCCATCAAAGTCTTGGAATTGGGGGTGTGTGTGGAAAATTGAGAATTAAGACTCATCTGGCTTATTGTTATGTAATACTTTGTTTTAAATTTGCTCCACAAGAATATGAAATGTAACTATCTATCGGGCACACAGTGGTTGCACACATTAAGCAAACTGCTCATGTAATCTTCACAACAGTCCTACAAGATAAATAGTATTATTTTGACCTCATGTGACAGGACAGATGATACTCCTAGAAAGTGGTAGAATGGAGATTCAAATACAGACAAACTAGTTCCAGGGTCCATGCTTTCACCTTGAATTATACTGCTTCTACCATGGAATTAAATATTCTGGATTACTGAAATTCTGTCATTGGGCCACAGTTTTTCTTTTCTTTAGTTTTAATGCAAGAAAATAATTCTTCCTTTCATCTAGGAAAATATCAATTAACAACTTGTATTGTGTGAGAAATACTGAAAGAAAGCATTTTTTATCATCCTGGTAGTTTTTCCGGAGTAAGCATGTGTCTAATGGGATGATTCTAGTCATAAATGGAGTTAGTCAATGACCAGTTTTCTCCTCATACTATGTAGACTAATGTGCTCTTTGAGAACACTCAAAATTTGCCGTGTAGTAAATAAATGTGTGGGAATTTTTTTGGTTGATATCAAATCTCAGCAATGAGCAAAATAAGCAATTAATAATCACCTAACTTGCAAATTGTAGCTCAGTTTGTCATTCTGTTTTTCATTTCACTTATTTTTAACCATAGTAATCTTCTTCAAATGTAGCCATTTTCTAAAGAATGTATTTTCCTGCTTCTGAAAAATCACCTCTAATCTCCAAAGCATTTTCATGTAGAATATTTTATGTATGCATTGATCTGGTTTTGTGCTGTTTAAAAATATAACCCTTTTATTTTTCATAATTAACCTGAACAATGGCAGATGACAATTTAATTTCTAGAATGTGTGTGTATGTGTGTGTGAGTGTGTGTATTTCTTTCTTTCAACCAAATGACAGAGATCTAGGGGAATTCTGATTCTCTAATTCTAGCTCAGTATCTAACAATTGAAAGTGTTTAGTTGTGATTAAAACAGATTGAAGGAGATAATCCCTTTGAGAAAGCAGCTTCAAATGGCTTAGCAGTGATTCTTCAGGGATAGGAACTAACACAACACCAGCTAATTCCTGCAAAGTCGCCCTGGTGGTGCTGGAGATGTATCCTTCATTTGCTGTTTTCCTCCTTACTGGGTTCTATTCAGATTCTTCCTCAACATGAATTCTGCTTTGAAGACAGTTTTATTCCTTCTGTTTTCCAAGAACCAAGAATTAGCCAGTTTTGCTTCAACTCAAACAGTGAAATACATTGTGTCATAAAGGAACAGAGTGCAGACAGTTCTCAATTCACAATTGAATCATATTCTAAAAGACCATGGGTAAGTCATAGACAATTTGGAACTTGGGATGATGCCATTTACCATAGAAACATTGCTCCATAAGATTAAGTTTCTCGGTCAGCCCTCCAAAGCCTATTTAACCCATAATGTAGCTTAATATACTTATAACTAGCACTACAAACATCTAGCCTCTATGTATAACAACAGTTCTATGAAAATAGTTCTAAGCCATGTTGTAGATTCAGTAGTGGTGGGGAAAACACCTTCTTTGTTTGGGAATGCCTTCAGATTAATTTTATTCACAGTGTGCCATTCCTAGGATCAGAGAGACAGGCAGGTTTGTACCTTCTGAGATAGGAGAAAGAGAGAGAACTAGGTTGGGGATACTTTATGGGTTAAGGGTTTCTTTATTTCCTTACCCCTTCCATCACTGTATCTCCATTTTGCAGTTTAAGCCTGTACCCTTGAGACCAGGAACCATGCCTAGGGAAGGGAATAATAAAGTCACGAGGGGATCCCAAGTGTCAAAGGCTAGGAATATGCTCCTGGGTCTCGGCTGCACATGGAGCAATACTTCTGAAACTATGCTGAGTGGCTACCCTTATATGTTGCATTACAAAGTAAAACACTGGAAATCTTCCTGTTGTACCCACCTTCTGCTCCTTCCTCCCTCCCTCCCTATGCAGCTACCACTCCTATACCTCCCCTCCCCGCCAAAATTGCTAGGAGCCTTTTCCTCTCCGGTGCATCCACAATGCCTTGTGGATGAGACACATAGCAAGCTAATATAAGGGCTCCTTGAATTGAGCAATTAACCACATGCCACCGTTGAGTCTAATAATAAAGTTTAGGCCACATTTTGAAAGGCATTATTGTTTTAAGGCATGGAATACAGTTGACTGTGTAAATGGTTACAAGCTGCAACAGTGTACCAATTCATATTCTATAGGGCCATGCTATTAAGCCAGAATTCATTGATTGACAGTATCTAACCAAATCTGAAGTTGTAAACTAGCTATGCTTATAGGAATCACCTGCCAGCATTTCATCATTTTTTTTTTCTATGTACCCTTTGCTATGCTGTGATGTGGCAATTGATCTGCTGTTTAATGTACAGTAAAGATGATGAGCTGGCATTAATAACAATGGCATATATTAAAAATGTAACAGGGAACCATAATGCAATAAGAGATAGATACATAGTTGAAAACCTTTTGACATTGCATTGCCCCTGCTACTGTTTCACAACACTTTACACTTTGAAAAAAAAGTGGCATTAAAATAGCATGTAAAGTGTTATTCCCACATGCTGTTCTTGGTCTTTGGCATGCCTGTTTTCTCCACATTCTCCAAAAATGACAAGAATGTATCCCATCTGATACATCCTGTGAAAAATTTAAGAGCATATTTGAAAACACAAAATACTGTTTTCATAAACTGCTGAAATCTGTGATAGTTTGGCAATAATTGCAGGAACAATGCTGGAACTCAGCTCTTTAGTTTTTCTTTCCCTTGCATTCTTTTGTCAAACCCACTGAATTTCTTTGTGCTGCATTGCTTTCTGATGTGTCGATCTGAGTCTCCCTAAAACACAAGTTAGTGCCTAAACAGAGCCTGACAGTTAGGTTTTCTCCATTAATCAATGATCTAATGTTGATATTGATGTAGTCTTTTAAGGACAAAAATAAATAATCTGAAGCTAATTTAGCACTGGGTAAATTAGAAAGAAAGCTTTTAAGAAAAGGAGGAATGATGAAATAGGCGATACTAGATGTAAGACTTTCTAGAAGGATACATGTGAGTAAAATTCTATTGGGGCTTAAACAGTTAGAACTCTGTTTTCTGTTTCTATTTTTATTCTCCTTCTAGTACTTGGGGTTTTAAGATTCACTCCTTACTTGCATGGCAAATCATAACAAATGCCACTCTGGTTCTCATGTTTAGACTACTGGAATACCACTGTAACTCTTGTTTATATAGGATCCCTTTATATTAAGAGGATCCCATATCATTTATGAAACATGAATATCCTACCTGGCTGCTTTTTTGACAATAAGTAAAGTAGAAACAATTTCAAAAGAAAGAGTTCTCTATGGTGATAGTGATATTATAGTGAGTTCTTTAGCCATGTTATTCAGGGTATTTAACCTTAATTCTCATTCCCTACTTCTGTATGCCTTTCACTGGGTCTACTCTTGTGCACTGCTTAAGAGATGTGCCTTCATCTAATTTTTGTAGCCAAGCTAAGGAGTCAAACTCTTGATATACACTGATTATGTTAACCAGATTATAACCTATCTCTACTTTTAGTGTCATGTGAGGGGAAGCACAATGACATAAGCAATGGTAACTAATACTTATGTAATGTTTACTGTGCTTGCCATATATTAATGCTCACAACTCTGAAGTTTAGGGTTATGAAGGAAGAATTCATAGACATGTTGGATGTTCGGTTAGGCTAAAGTGCATGAACTTTAGCATTAGACAAATTCAAACTGAATCCCTTCTCCACCACTTCTTTGATTATTTCCTTTACCTCTCAGTATAATTTAAACCATTGGTCCCTCTACTTCACCCCAAATTCCAAGCATAAGGTATATTACTAGGTAATATGAATGAACAATTTGGTGGGAGCTCATACAAAGCTTTGAAAGGCAACCAAAGAATTTTGGGCCTTGGTCTGATGACATGTTGTAAACTTTGCTTGCTTTCTATTGAGGTATACTTACTGAATACCATCTTGGCCCTCTTTGTTTTTTGGGGGGTTGTTTTTGTCTTTTTTTATAAATTTATTTATTTTATTTATTTAATTTTGGCTGCATTGGGTCTTTGTTGCTGCACGTGGGCTTTCTCTAGTTGCGGCGAGCAGGGGCTACTCTTCCTTGTGGTGCACGTGCTTCTTATTGCGGTGGCTTCTCTTGTTGTGGAACAAGGGCTCTAGGCGCATGGGCTTCAGTTGTTGTGGCACGTAGGCTCAGTGGTTGTGGCTCGCAGGCTCTAGAGTGCAGGCTCAGTAGTTGTGGCACACGGGCTTAGTTGCTCCGCGGCATGTGGGATCTTCCCAGACCAGGGATCAAACCTGTGTCCCTAGCATTGGTGGATTCTTAACCACTGTGCCACCAGGGAAGTCCCAGATACTAGTCTTTTATTTTTTACTATCATAAAATACACACAAATCTATTATAAAAAGTTAAAAATTATCAAAACTTATACACACAGAGATCATACATGGTGCCATTCTCATTGAGTGAAATGTAAATGTAAGTAAAGATGCAGTAATCTCATAAAATTAACTGTAGTACACACTGTACTACTGTATTAATTTTGTAGCCACCTACCATTGCTATGGTAGTGAGCTCAAGTGTTTTGAGTATCTGCTTAAGATGCCATGTGAGCCGTTCATCTGTCCTCCAGTAAATTTCATAGAGCAGTAAAAAGTGATCTCTTATGGTTCTCACATATTTTTCATCATGTATGGTGCAATACTGTAAACCATAAATAACACTATGGGACATATACGAAGTGCCACTAGTGATGTTGGAAGTCCTCCCAAGAAGCAGAGAAAAGTCATGACATTACAAGAAAAAGTTGAGTTGCTTGGTATGTACCGTTGACCATAGACTGAGGTCTGCAGCTGCAGTTGACTGCCATTTCAAGATAAATGAATCCAGCTTAAGGACCCTTGTAAAAGCAGAAAAGGAAATTAGTGAAACATGCTGCTGCTACACCAGCAGGCGTGAAAACCTCCCACGTTTTGCAAAATACCTTTTTATCTTGTATTGAAAAATGCAGCTTTTATGAGGATGCAAGATTATTATAAGAAAGGCATACCTATAGACTGTAATATGATTTGAGGAAAAAGTGAAGTTATTATATGACAACTCAAAGCAAAAGGAAAACGGAGACTCTAAAGTTGGAGAATTTAATGCCAGCAAAGGATAGTTTGATAATTTTTAGAAAGAAGTTTGGCTTTAAAAATGTCAAGATAACAGGAGAAGCAGCTCCTCCCAACCAAGAGGTAGCAGACAAGTTCCCAGATGCCATTAAGAAAATCATTGAGGAGAAGGAATATCTGCCTGAAGAGGTCTTTAATGCAGACAGAAACTCCCTATTCTAGAAAAAAAAAAAAAAAATTGCCACAAAGGACATTTATTAGTAAGGAGGAAAAAGGAGCACCAGAATTTAAGACAAGAAGGAATAGGTTACTGTTTTGTGCAAATGCAGTTGGGTTTATGTTCCAGACTGCCCTTGTCTATAAAGCTGCTATCCTACAAGCCTTGAAGGGAAAATATAGATACCAGCTTTGGCCCTCTTTGGTGATATTCTTTATTTGGTAAAGAAGGGGGGTGTGTGTGTGTGCGCGCGCACGTGCACGTGCGTGTGTGTTTAAAACAAAGTGTTAGAAATTCTAAATTCCAACATGAAATAAGTTACCAGTTGAAATTTTTTCTCAATATTCAACTGACTTGATTCATCCAATTTTTAAAGAAAAGGTAATCATATTAGTATTCTATATGAAATAGACTTTGTCATTTTAGTGTGAAAAAGTTAGCTGTCACTTGAGGGTGTGCTGAGGAATCCGACAAGAAAAAAACCCCAGGGCATTAGGAATACGTATTCTCCAATCTAGATTTCAAATTGTGCAGTGGATGTTTGGGGTATGTCAGAAAAATATTAAGCCCATTCATATGGTAATTACGTAGAGTGTTTCTTCGCTTCTGTGTACCTTGCACTGATTGCTACATAAACAGCATTCAGTATATACATTTTTGCGTTTAGTGAAAGTGCCAGTGTCTGTGTCTGAATTCATAAATGCTGTGTTAGGAACCGGGCAATTTCTGTTTACAGCCCAAGGCTTTAGGGAGACTGTTTAATGAGGAGATGTGAAGCCTTTTGCAGTTTATTGCTGATGACATTTTGAGGACGCTTGCAGTTGCAGTTGGGTAGACTGGAAAACAGGAGAGCTGGGTATTTTCTTGGATGTGGTTTATGTGCCCCAGAGTGTTGTATCAAATTTTATCCGTAATCAAATTTCTACTAGTAAAACAAAACAAAACAAACAAAAACCTTTCAGCAACTAAATTTTGAATATTGAAGGCAAAGAAAAAAACAGCACCATTGCAAATCTGATACCTGGATTTTCTGAGGTTCAAAGAATCCCAGTTATACTACTTATACAGTTGAATCAAAGGTTATTCTCACTGTTTTTACAAGCTTGAAATGGCTGCTTTTCTGGTTAGATATGGTATTTGTACACTGATTGATATTCTTTGTTCCCTGTATTTAAAAACTCTGAAATTGCTTGGAACATTCCCACAATAGAAATTAAATTGGCACTGCTCTTCAGATATCTGCTCTGGTGTTGAATGTCTCATTTTTGTATCCATAGACATAAAGTATATTCACATCTATCACCTGAAACTTTTAAAATGAAAAAGAAGTCAGGTGATATATTTGTTCTTGCCTTTGTTTCTATTTGAAATGTTTGTGACCAATTTGAATTGGTTAAAATTATAGGACCATGACACAGAGATATGGTAGCAGATGAGCCAGTGAATCTGTCCAGGTGGGAGCGTGGTGCTGCGGCTTCTTCATCTTGTCTGGTCCTCAGCTTTGTGGGTTGCTTTTCCAGAGATTGTGTTCTAGAGTGAGTAGTTAAAAGCTCTGGAACTGAACTTTGTGGCCTTGAATATTGATCCTATCAATTACTGTGCATCCTTGACCTAGTTATGTATTTCATTAGGCCTAACTCCAAAATGAGCAGTACCTATTTGTACTTCTTGGATTATTATAATGATAAAAAGAAACACATGGTCGAATCAAACAAATCTATGTATGGCACAAAATGAAGAATCAGTATTAGGCATTATTAATATTAGTGTTAGTACCGTTTCATATCAGAAAGGCGCTTGTTGAATACTAGATCAAAGTAGTCAGAAAAGAGGGAGAGAGTCTTAATGCAGATTTCACACAGGCTGTGGAAAACTTCCTTGCTTTAATCAGAAAATGTGTCTGATGATTTCTAGTTGACTGAAGTCTACTGAATTCTTACTCTGGACTCCTCTTTTCTGTACTCTGTACAGACTCCTCTCCTTCCCCCTCCACCGCCAAAAAAAAAAGAATTATTTCACAGGATACAATGCATGTGATTACAGTTCTGCTAGCTTAAGGCAGTTTATTATAATGGATTCAGCTGAGGCTTGGTTATATTCCAGCCTCAGCCATTTTATTAACTGTGAAGAGGCTATAGCTTTAGATTTGTTGATTCAACCATGCATTCTTAAGATGGTGTCCCAGACACCTTAATTAAACCTGCTTGTTCCTAAATTTCACCAGCTACTTCTTCCGCTGTATTTCTCATTTTACTGTTAGAAGGGAAGCTTTCTGCTTTTTTGCAATTGACAAGGTAAAGAATCCTAGATTTTAGTTTTATTAGGTTGATTATTATGAACAGAATTCAAATACGGAAGCTTACAAGTGAAAAAATCTACATCAACAAAAATCTATACTTAACATTTCTGTTATAAACTGGTGATTTGAATTTTAGTGCATCTGTTGATAAAGAGAAGTATATTTGTTATTATGATAAACAAACAGTGACAAACCATTGCCCACATGACTCTTGATAAGAAACCTGGCAGTGAGTTTTATCTCATGTGTTCAGGATCCACCATCACATATGCCTAAATTTTTATAAATATGTGTCCTCTAGGTTGTTATAACCATCTGCGATCAAATATGTTATGCGAAGCAAAGACCAGTTTGTCTGTTTCCTTGCTTCAATAATGAAAATCATCACACTGTGTTTTTTAGAGTAATTACCCATAGTTTGGGATGAGGTAGACACTTTTTAGAAGGGTGTACTTTGGAGCCAATTTTAAATATATATATATATATATATATATATATATATATATATATATATATATATATATATATATATTTACAGAAAGGGTATTAATCCAGCCTAGGCAAGAGGAGCCAACAAGCCTCTGGAATGTCTGTCCCAAACTCTACAGAAAAATTCATTCAGATTTAGTAAGCTTTTTTTTCCATTTTTTAAAAGACAGAATCTAATGTCCGCTGTCCTGTCCATGCCTATATTTTAGGGTGAATGATCTTGATAAAGATTATAGGTACTTTTCTTCTAATGCCTTGATGAACTCAGCTACCCCAGAAGCATGGAAATTTTGACTGGTAGGTAGGAAGTGATCATTTCAGAACTTTCAAATTGTGCTCAGTTTCTACAGACAGCCAAAGAGGAAAATAAGAACGTTGGGAGTAAGGAGTGAAAGAAGTATGATTAAAAATCTTGGGAGGACAGAGGCAGAGCAGAAAGTGAGAGGCGGCCAAAGAAACACTTTGTTGTGTAATCCTGCCATGGGCACTGCTGACCCAAATGAAGCCAAACGTCATCTCCAGTGAAATCTTTGGGGGACCTGTCCCGCATTGCCTGTGCTTAGCTGTGGGCACTAATTTTCTTTACTCATACAATCCAATCCATTAGATGTCTACTATAGGTTTTCAGGCCTGAAGAGGGATTTTTTTTTTTTTTCTTTTTTGACCAAGGCTCAGGATAAGATGAAGCATTCACTGCTTCATTCATTCATCCATCACAAATTTGCTTCTCTCACACCTTCCCTTCCTCATTCCCTTACATACATAGGCACGTCTACAGCTCTGGGATATTCCTTATGACCTAATGGACTTTGTGGCAGAAGAAGAGGCAATAGCTGTTTGGTAGTGCTCAGAGGAGTGACATACTTTTAAGCCTGGTGGGAAGAAAATTGACAGAAGTTACTTTTCAGGAATTTTTTTTGATGGTGTATGCCCTACTGAGACACAAACCAGCAGCAAAGGTGGCAGTTATTAAGCCCTGTAACTCAAGTTTACTTGTCCTCCTGAAAAGTCTTCACAGCCCGCAGGAGAATTCCCTGTGAGAGCAAGACACATATCTATTTTGTAAGCTTATCTCTTTCATTGCATTTGACATTTTCAAGTCTATGGCAGTAGGTGAGAATGATGGACCTTCACAAAGATACTATCACACAAACAAAAAGGAGTTAAAAGTTGAAGAGACAATGCAGTCTTTTCTTCAAATTTGTTTCAGTACACATATGATTAGTATTAACTTACTTTATGCTTTTGAATGTAGCAGATAGCTGATCATACTTTAAGCCTGGAAAAATCCTAAATATTGAGGGCAAAAAAAAATATCCTTTCATTTCTATCTCTGTCATCTCTAACTATGTCTATATCTGTGCTCTTTAACTTAATTACAGAACAAAAATGATGCCATTTGGTATTATGCTGGGTTATAAATATTTTTCTACCTCTATTTATTCACCTACATTACCTTCTTTGCTACACACCCCAAGCCCACTTAGAACTCATCTGCCTCTATTTGGGTCTACATATGAACATTAGTGATCATACTTGAAGGAGGAAGCAAAGAAAATAATTCACAGTCATTTCTTGAATGATAAGGCAACCTTGGCTTCAAAGTGTTGATATTATAATGGGTGAGAGACACATACACCAAAGATGCACCGCGCACCATTCTAAGTGCCGTCTAAGATGCGGTTAATGAGCCCTCATGCTTTGATAGGAAAAACAACCTCATAAACTAAAAATGCGGAACTTGTGATAGCTGAGCTCTGCGCAGGGAACTGTGGAATCACAAAATTGAAGCTCCATTAATAGCCCATTACGATTAGTAAGGAGTATAAAGTACAGGGGTTCCAGCGACTGCTTGGGAAAGACAAGAATGGCCTTATAGTAATGACATTTGAGATGGATTAATGAATGAACAGGAATATGCCTGATGAAGAAAAAGAAAAGGGAAGACAGAGGATCCTACTTGCACACATGGAGAGTTTTTTGAAGAGTTCCAGTAGGCTCTGTAGGTGAACAGAGAGCCTGTCTGTCAAGAGCATAGTGTGCAAGTGGCATTATGGGAAGTGAGATTGAATGGTTAGACAGAGAACAGAGGACAAAGGATAACTTATTTGATTAAGGGAAAAAAAGGTTTTATTTTGTGAGGAACAGGAAATCAGAGGGATTTTCTTCTCTGTCTCCCTCTTTCATCTTCTCTTCTAACCTTCCTTATGTCCTTCCTTCTTTCTTTCTTCCTTTTTTTCCCCCTTCTCCTCCTCTTCCTTTTCCTCCTTTTCTCCCCCTTTTGCTGTTAATTTAAGGATAATCCTTCTTACTAGAAGTATGACAGATGGACTAGGGCTGGGGGAGACTGTTGGTATGTGAAACAATGAGAAAATCTAGCAGTGGCCCACTAGGAAACGAATGAGCGTCTTCCATAAGAAAGTAGCTGGTATAAAAAGTGGGACATTTTCTATACAAACTTGGAGAGCAAAGACAGGGAAAGGTCTCGTTTTCCCTCCCTAAGCCTAGTGTATCACACCATTGCCTGACACCATATAGGCAGTCTGCAAAGGTTTATTGCTGGCAAAAAGTAATAGTGAATAAAAGGATACTTTCTATTTTGTGTTACTGAATGAGTTGGTGATGCCTTTTTACCAAAGTCAGAAACGAAGGGTGTGGAAAATATTTGTGAGGTGAAAAGAGAGAAACAAGTTCCATTTTTATTTTGCTAAGTTTAGTATGTCTCCAGGATGAGATGATAACTTTGTCCAACAAATACTTGGAAATACAAGTTCTATAAAAAGAGAAAGGAGGAGAGATGGTCCCCAAGAGATGAAGTTTCATATTGTTTGTATGGGACAAATAATTTAAAGGGTTGATTTTTATGTCTGGAAGAAATTGTTTACTTTCTGAGTGAATATCAGCAATTTCTAGCCATTAGAACGTCAGCTACTATTTCTTAAGAAGCGCTAACACGAAGACAAATCGGGGAGCCTTAAAATGTCTTTTTTTTTTTCTTTCAAAGGTGAACAGTTTACCTTTTCCATCCATAGGGCAGGCACAATTATCAGAAGGTACATTGCTTTCTTCTTAGAAGGAAAAACTTTGCTCTAAGAATAATGACATTTCTTCTCCAAGATTAGTCTCCTAAAATATTAAGCTGGGAATGAGACAGCCAATTCTGTTCATCCTTATGACCAAGAAGAAAATTAGGGAGTTTTTATTACAAAGGCTATTCATGTTCAAAAGTTAGTGAGTTTGTACCACAAATTATGTTCATGTTGAAATATATTATGTTAACTGAACTTGAGTTGAGTTCACTGTTCTTTTAAAAAGTACTTAAAATGTAATAACAACAAAATACCTTATTTGAGATGAATTATGTTAATTATGTTTCCTGTATTTGTTACTTTATTTTATTTGAACCTAGCAATTAATTTGCAAGTTTCATAGCCTGTCCAAAATAGCTATTCCTTAGGTCCACACAAAACATTAAGTAACAACATCACAAAGCAAATTGATTCTGGGATCACATAAGCATTTACTAATCTTGGTGCTGAATTCATTTCTTTTAAGAACATGTTGCAAAAATTAGAGGAAAAAAATCTTTGCATTACTTTCCAGTATGAAATGGTAGAGTCTTTTAAATGTATACATAATCAGTAAAATGTGTTTATCCGAAATGACTTTATTAGTCAATTTCTGCTTTTTTGCCAGAAAACCCTCAAGCTTGACTCCACAAACCAATGTAATCAAAATTGTTTTACTAAATAATAAATCATTAAGTATTGGTTGAAGTTTAATCCCAGCATCCTTGAAACATTCCACTGAACCTTTAGATTTCCAATAAACAACTATGGTCAGTAATAGTATACTTGGGTAAAACAAAGAAAATGTGGTTATTTCCAATTCTAAAGCTAAGTTTTAGAAAACAGGCATCAGGAAGGGGGATCACAGACCTATTTTTAATGTTCAAACAAGCTAGAGCTCATATCTTTTTTTGATCTGGGGGATTAGGAAAAATCTTTGTTTGGAGGAAGTATTTAACTTCAGAGTTTCCACATTGGGTTTCTTCCAGTTCTCATTATTTGGGATATTTTTATGGAAATGCACTTTGTCTTTAGATGCCATCTGCTCCTCCCTTGCTTTGGTCAGACCCCACATCTGGTTGTTCTGGACTTGTTCATGAGATCTCAGACATGATCATCATGACCTCACTAGAGAGGGGTTGAAAAAGGAGCAGATGAACATCAAGAAGACTAAAGCTCATGCGTTTCAGATAAATGACTCCAAAGATAAAATGCAGAAAGCAAAACACATGAACATTGTTGATACAGAGCAATGAGGCAATGTTGTGGTGATTATTTTTAAATAATTTATTTTACCTTGTAAAAGGAAAAGAGGAAAAAAAAGCAGACAAAGATCTTTGAGGAGCCACAGAACACAACTACTGAATGAAGATATCGTTTTCAATATGCTTAGTTATTAAGTATCTGCAGTGACAAGTATTCAGTGTTTTTAAAAATACTAATATATTTAGTCATAGATCAAGAAAATGGATTAGGATTAGGTGTTTGATACTAAAAGAACAGTGCCATTTTTTCTAAACTGTTGCATTTCTCTTGAGTAAATTATTTAAATAATTGTTTGATTCCATATTTCACTGATAAGTGAGGCTAGAATAATAAAGCTAATGTATTGAAAGAATTGATTTGTTTTGGAATTGCATGTCTAATAATAGAAACAGTGCTAGAGGTGAGTCCCTAGTACCATCCCAAAATGCTCATTTAATTTTCCATATTAGAGGAGTACCCTGGTAGAACAAATACCAGGTTACTTAATCATTTATAATGTATTTACTTAATCCTTTGTGAGATACTTAATCATTTATAATGTATTTACTTTTTCCTGGTGGGAAGATGGGGACATAGAGACAGCTTTTCTTTCCTTTATTATTTTGGCAAATAATAAAAAATAATACCTTTTTAAAATCATACTTTTTTAAAACATGGGTGTGGCCCATATTGTTAAAGTAGGTGTGTCCAGGATTAGGTCAGGGTTAGAAGATAATCTGCAGTTAACCTACTAAATGTTGACTGTGATTAAATGAGCAAAGAGAATTTGAGCACGAGTTTATGATTGAGACAATTTGGCTATACAGCTAATTTTAACCAAGAAGATGTTGAAATGTTCAGATAATGAAGAAAAGTGTGGTGAGCTTGAAAGTTTCAGATGTGTTTCACTGTCTTCTTCATGTGGAAATAAAGTTCTGAGTACTTGAATCTCAGCCTTTACCAAGAAATCTTTGGAGCAGTGTTGATGCTCTGAATGGGAAATCTTAGTGAAACCTACATGCGTGGACAACATCTGATCACCTCAAAATGCAAGAGATGATCCTGATCAGTATAGCATTAAAGTAATCCATTGAATGAAAGAAAAGACACTTTTCAGTTCTTTTGTATCTTTAGGTAGTCTTAAAATTTATGTCATTTTTTAGGTCTGCAAGAAGAAACCATTATTATCATGGACTTTACATAGAACGAAAATATATGTTTTAGGGAATAATGACCTACTCATGAATTGCTGGCTTTAGGAATCATCATGTATATTAAAGACAGAGTTGGAGAGGCAAGCATACATACAAACATTCTATAGGCTTATTTTTTTTCTTTCCTCTTCAGTGCATTTGTTTGAAAACTGCTTATTTGCCTGAATTTGCTCTGCTGGCAAAATTTTTATACCAGACAGCTACTTTTTATTGTTGCTGCACATCATGAATAACAGCTTTTTTTGATGGCAAATGAGATGCCCCAAGTTGCAAGTTTTCCATAAACATATCTGAATTGTTCAATTTCCTTCTTATTGTATAATTTCCACCCTGGCCCTTTCCCTGCTGATATTCAGATAAAGATGTCATTCAAGTGATTTTCAAAACTGTCCTATGTTACTTGCTATCATAAGTGGTAAGACTGCTCAATTCATATTAGCTATACAAGTGCTGTACGGGTTTTTACCAGATATTTCTAAAATCATTTCTTTGTAATGAGTGGTAAAGAGAACAATAAAAGAATGCTTCCAGTTGGTTTTCCAAACAGTGGTGGTTTATTAGCAATAGAATTAGTAATATGACTGTGGAGAAGTCAGTTTCTGAAGAAAATATCTTAATGAAATATTCTCTTTCTTTTTCTTTCATGTCTTCTAACATGGATTTGGAAACAATGATTGCTGATTGATTTCAAATGACTTTGCTCTTTGTTTTCCAATTAGGTAAGTGATTTTGATTCTTTGATACTTGTAGGAGTCCATGGTTGTATTTTTAAAACATTGTTCATTGCCAGTTTGCACTGTTGAGTTCTCTGGTAGAATGAGGTAAAAATTGGACATAAAAAGACAAATCACCTTTTTCAGACATGTATTTAAGGTCTATTTCATTAGCTAGCATAGGACGCAAACTATTAAGAAGACCCAGTTCAGGTCATTCCTTTTCACAGGCACCATATGTTTAAATTCATTTAAGTCCATTTTGTTGGCTAACTTTTGTTTACAGACGAGCGGTCAGATCTTGCCTAGGAAGTTCCAGGTCATACCAGACAGGTTACTAAATGTAATACTAGTGACCTAACTGTAAGAATGCATTCCATATGGTAGCTAGTGACAGTTTGACAGTCAGTAGCTAACCCTTTTGATGATCCCAAAGATAGCTAGGCTAAAATAAATACATAAATAAAAAATAAAAATTCAGCTTTAGATTCTGAGGTGGTGTCACTTATTCAGTGCTAAAGCTGGGATTAGTAAACTACAGTCTGTGGACCAAACCTGGCCAACCATAAGTTAGATATGCTCCTTGTATTTTTAAATGGTGGACAAAAAATCAAAAGGATAATACTATGTAACATAGGAAAATTACATGAAATTTAAATTTTGGTATCCCAAATAAATATACTTTGCATATTATTTACGGCTGCTTTGTGCTACAACTGTGTGGCCCCCAAATCCTGAAATATTAATATTTACTGATTCTTAACAGAAAAAGTTTGCTGACCCTATTGGTTGAGCATCAGAATACAAGGGGTTAACTCTCAAAGCCTCCCACTTTGGGGATACTGATAAGAACAAAAAATCAGTGTGTATCTGGCCTTTTCTTCAATCACAGAGGAATCTACCATACCTAGAATGACCAGATCAGACCAAATGGAAGAGGAGATCTTGACTGTAGATTTAAATTTTCCTGAAACAGCTTTTTACATAGTTATAGTTCTTGTAATTTTAAGCCCTAAAACATTCAACACATTAAGTCTAAGTTATTTTTACTGCCATTGGGTCTTTGGGCTTGCCCACAGACATTCAAAGTCCAGTGGCCGATGGGACTGGGGAAGTGATATTTTGTGTCTGGTGAAGCAGCATCACATCATATAATGAAAACTAATTTTCTCAAACTTTTAAATATTTCTCAAGGATTTGTTTTACCTAAGAGGATACTAACATTCTATAGATACGGAATTACATGTGATAGTGTTGCGAAAGTGTAATATTGATCATTGCAATCTAGCATCACACCTAAAACAACACTAGTAAGCGTGGTTGTGCTTTGTCCATAGACTTTGCAGAATTTTTCAGAGTCAACGTGGAACATGAGTGGTTATATTCTTATTCTGATTAAGGCAATCTTAAAATAATTATAAACATATTTCTAGTTCTTTTCATCTCTGCATTTATCAGAAACAGATGCATTTGTAGTTTGAGACAGAAGAAATAAAACAAAGAAAGCATATTCTTGGAATATTGCAAGAGAGAGCAATGTAGAAAGAGGTGGATATTAAGAATATGCATTATCTTGTAGGTTTAAGCCACTGGGAAATAAAGCTTCTGTGCATGTATTTGATATATGAAGACAGGGACAAAGAAAACGGCAAATGTACTATGGATATTCCGGCATGGTACAATTATACAGTATGTTTTCTAGCCCTTTTCATGAAAATTTGACATTACTATACCTCAGCTAGAAGCAGCAGAAATCACCAGGGAAAGAACAGCTGGATACTTTATTAGGTTTTGTGTTGTACATAAGGAGACCATGTTTTCCATTGTCAGTGTGTAAAAGAAAATGAAAGCTCTGGGCATCATTAAAGTCTAGGAAGCATAGGATGTGTCAGTTCTGTTCTCTCAACACCTGGATTGAAAGCACTGTGTGAGGTTACTGTAAAACAAAAACAGACCTTCTGCTCTAGTTGAAATTTCCAGAGTTGATTTAAAAAAATAAAATAGTCCATAATTGTTGTAGAGAGAAGTATTCCTTTGTAACTAGACAGTTACATACATGTATGAGTATAAACTTAAGTATCTGAACATGTTTTCTATATTATTGCACCTGAATATCTCTTTGCTGTACCCTGAGGGACACCAGGAGGCTCCTTGGAGTCCAAGAAGTCCACTCCCCATTTACTGGTCCATATGGTGTCACACCCTTGCTGAGCCTTTCTCCCTGACTCTCCATTTGGCTCCTTTTGTTAAATCATTTTGGGGAACACATGTGATTCTTATTGGCGTAGTCACTGTGTCCCTCCTTGTAAATGCCTTTATGTTGGAGACGATATATCTGTTCCACAAAGCCCATCACTGTGTTCCTCATACAGTGTTTGCCTTTAATTTACTGTATTAGTCAGCTCCAGCTGCCATGGCAAAATATCATAGATTGGGTTGGCTTAAACAACAGAAATTTATTTTCTCACAGTTTTGGACACTGAAAGTCTGTGATCAGTTTGCCAATGTGGTCAGATTCTGATGAGAGATCTCTTCCTAGCTTACAGATGGGGCCTTCTTGCTGTGTCCTCACACAGTTCTGTTGGAAGAGTACCTTGCCCATATGACCTTATTTAACTGTAATTAATTCCTAAAAACCAAATCTTCAGATTCAGTCACATTTGCGGTTAGGGTTTCAACATATGAATTATGTGGGAGCAGATGTAGTTCAGTCCTTAACAAGACCTTTGACACAATTTGAGTTGTGTAAGCAAGAGAGAGCATTTTTTTCTCTTCACATGAAGCTATAAGAGACATTTGTAGAGTTAGACTACCTGTATCTTCAACCATGAGTTGAAGTATTCTCTTAATCTTCATCATATGCTCATATTAATTCTAGTAAACTACAAAATGCATTTTAAATATTAAAGGATGTTACATGTTCTAGCTGTGATCTCCTCTTTTATTATCTTAAAAGAGTACAATAGCTTGAACACTGATTTCATTCATCATTCATGAATCCATATATTTGTATATTTCCCATTGATGAAGTGCCCAACTACATGCGTAAGGAGTACAGACCAAGAAGTATAGGATGTAAGGAATAACCTGACAACATTCTGCCCTTTAGCTTCTCAGAGTGGGCAAGAAAGAGAGTTTCAGAGCAATATGTTAAGTGCTTAACATAATTTGCTATTGAAATAAATATCCTGTGTATATTAGTGACTTTTCAATGGTGATAACATCTGATCATGAATGTGAGATTGCAGTTGAAGAAAGAAAGGGAGTAAACAGCAGGCAAAGGGAATGGCAAGTGCAAAGCAAATACATGGATGAAAAAGAGGTATCACCAGTGTGCTGAATGAGATGAAGACGAAGAAATGTTCTGAAGTTATTTTTTAATTGAGCTTCTCAGGTTCCAGGTTATATGGCTTGGTGTTGAGTAGTAGACAGGAATAAAATCCTTGTTCTCAAGCTGACTTTTTAGGGGGAGGGGACAATAAATGATTAAGTAAGTGATCAAGAGTTGTAAATGCAAAGAATACAAAAAATGACCTCTACATAGGGATATAGTGCTCCTCCTATGGTGGTGTGAGATGTTTTCCTAGAAGATGATGAAAAAGTGATGTTCGACTTAAAATTGGAATAACAGGAGAGTCAGCCATGTAAAGATCCAGGCAAATGGAAAAATTTCCTTAATACATGAAAATATTCTTTCTTAAAATACGATAGTATATGTGAACCTTGCTTTAAAATACAGAAGAAAAAAGTGGGGCAATAAAAAAAACAAGAGCAATAAGTGAGATGGGCAGAGGGGTACTAGATCCGTAAGAGATCTGATGGATGTTAAACAGGGGTAGTAGGTACTTGGGAATCTGTTATAAGATTCTTTCTAATGTCAGGTACATTACATTATACTTTATACTCTAACGTTCTGTTTTGTTTTGTTGTATTATTCCTAACCCATTAAACTATCTTGAAGAGCCCTGTGATCATCCGTCTTTGAGTGCAAATGTATTTGTTGCCTTTTGAGGCATGACAGATTACCCCAAAGCTTAGAGGCTTCAAACAGCAATAAGCATTCACTCTTCTTCACAGTGTATATGGGTCAAGAATTTGGGGTTCTGGTTTGGGAACCCTCTCCCCAAATAAGCATAAAAACTGCTGTGAGGTGTTAGTCAAGATGTCAGTAAGGGCTGGTTTCATCTAAACTGGCTTGACTGAATGGAAGATCTGTATCCAACGTGGTTTACTCACGTGACTGCTGAGTTGATCATGGTCGTTTGCAGGAGACCTCAGTTTCTCCCTCGGAGGCAGCTCCGTGGGGCTGCGTGTGTGTCCTCACAGCATGGCACCTGGCTTCTCCTGAAGCGATCCAAGATCAGGTAGAAATAGCAATGTCATTTATGACTTACGCTTGGCAGTCACACGCCCTCACGTTTACGTTATGGTACTGTTCACACAGGTCAGCCCTATTCAGTGGGAGGGGACTATCTAAGGACATAAGTACTAGCAGATGAAGATAATTGGTGGCCATCTTGGAAGCTGGCACCACAGGGAGAAATAGTATTTTTAGTATTTAAACAAATAATCTTGATATTGTGCTCATGGAATTGATGCCAAAAAAAAAAAAAAAATCCCTAGTTAATTTGTAGTTTTCAACCAGTAACTGACATAATTATCTTTGAACCTTAATATCCATATCTGGTTTCTAAAGTAAACACTTACAAAATGATGTCTTTCTTCTGACCAGGTACTTAAATTAGCCTTACTTAACAGAATAATGATATTAAATAACTTTGTAAATCAAAAGGTGAAAATATATGCAGAGAATAAATTATGAAGATTTTGTCCAGCATAATTGATGGTAATTATTTTCCAGTATTCTCTTCATTACTGTAATAATCTTTTTAACCAATTAACAGTTAATTTGGTCTATGTTAAAATGTTAGCCACATTATTTGCCAGTTAATGTCGGTTAAATGTTAATTATGCTGTTCTATAGTGGCTAACATGGTACATCCTGCAATTGCACTTATTATTGGTTGGTTCTTTGGCTGTCATATATTAATGTGCCTCACTATTATTGTGCTAATTTTGGTACAAGCACATCATATCCTGCGTCATTTAAACCAAATCACCAGTCTTACCTTACTTTCAATCAAACATTAGATACTTTTGTGTTTAGGAGTAGTTTACATGATTAAATACGTAATGACCTTTAAGTCTTAGCTTGTATTTGATATATTTAGGCTGCATTGTTCAATATAATTTAAGTATTTGTAGGTCAAAGTGTAATCTCCTCTACAACAAATGCAAGTCATAATTTTAAGTTAAATGTACACTTAAGCTTCATGAGGGCTACAGTTATAAGTACGATTATGATTATTCCTTCAACTGTACTGCTAATGGAATGGAATATCAACTTACTACCTGGGTCTAGTTTTATTACCCCTCATTCCACTCTTACAACATCAGCTATTTTTTTAGTACCAGTGAGCAGCATTTGGAAATAGGGTTTTATTAATGTTATATTGCTACATAACAATTTACCACAAATTCAGTGGATTAGAACATCTATTTATTATTGCACAGTTCCGTAGTTCAGAAGACCAGGCTCAGCTGGTCCTCTGCTCTGGATTTCACATGACCAAAATCAAGATGCTGGCAAGTGTGCATTTCTTTCTGGAAGCTCTAGGGATGAATCTGTGTTTTAGATCATTCAGTTTCATGGCAGAATTCAATTTCTTGCAGTTGCATGATTGAGCTTCCCATTTCCTTGGTTGCTGTTGACAATGGGAGTGGAGGGGCATGTGTGTGTGTGTGTGTGTGTGTGTGTGTGTGTGTTGTGGGGAAGGGGTGGTTCTTACCATCTAGAGGTGTCAGCGTTCCTTGTCCTGTGGCCCATCTCCTCCATTTTCAAAGCCAGCAACAGGGGGTTGGGTCCTTTCAAACTTAGAATCTCTCTGAATCTCCTTCTACCTAGCCTTCTCTGCCTTAAAGCCCATGTGATTATATTGGGCCCAACTAGATAATCCAGGGTAATTCCCCTATTTTTTTTCCCACATCTCTACTGGAGTATAAATGCTTTACGATGTTGTGTTAGTTTCTACTGTACAATACAACAAAGTGAATCAGCTATATGTATACATATATCCACATATCCCCTCCCTCATGATCCTCCCTCCCACCATCCCTATCCCATCCCTCTAGGTCATTACAAAGCATCAAGTTGATCTCCTTGTGCTATGAAGCAGCTTTCCACTAGCCATCCATTTTACATTTGGTAGTGTATATATGTCAAAGCTACCCTCACTTCATCCCAGCTTCCCTTCCCCCACTGTGCCCTCAAGTCTGTTCTCTATGTCTTCGTCTTTATGCCTTCCCTGCCACTAGGTTCATCAGTACTGCTTTTTAAAATTCTGTATATATATGCATTAGCATATGGTATTTGTTTTTCTCTTTCTGACTTACTTCACTCTGTATGACAGATTCTAGGTCCCTCCACCTCACTACAAATAATTCAGTTTCATTCCTTTTCATGGCTGAGTAATATTCCATTGTATATATGTGCCACATCTTCTTTATCCATTCATCTGTTGATGGACATTTAAGTTATGTCCATGTCCTGGCTATTGTAAATAGTGCTGCAGTGAATATTGTGGTACATGTGTCTTTTTGAATTATGGTTTTCTCAGGGTATATGCCCAGGGTATATGTGGGATTGCTGGGTCATATGGTTGTTCTATTTTTAGGTTTTTAAAGAACCTCCATACTGTTCTCCATAGTGGCTGTATCAACTTACATTCCCACCAACAGTGCAAGAGGGTTCCCTTTTCTCCACACCCTCTCCAGCA
Organism: Pseudorca crassidens; assembly: GCF_039906515.1. Classification (NCBI taxonomy): domain Eukaryota; kingdom Metazoa; phylum Chordata; class Mammalia; order Artiodactyla; family Delphinidae; genus Pseudorca; species Pseudorca crassidens. The sequence goes on along the minus strand of NC_090300.1, from coordinate 118,779,028 downwards.
TTTATTGTTTGTAGATATTTTGTTGATGGCCATTCTGACCGGTGTGAGGTGATACCTCATTGTAGTTTTGATTTGCATTTCTCTAATGATTAGTGATGTTGAACATCCTTTCATGTGTTTGTTGGCAATCTGTATATCTTCTGTAGAGAAATGTCTATTTAGGTCTTCTGCCCATTTTTGGATTGGGTTGTTTGTTTTTTGATATTGAGTTGCATGAGCTGCTTGTATATTTTGGAGATTAATCCTCTGTCAGTTGCTTTGTTTGCAAATATTTTCTCCCATTCTGAGGCTTATCTTTTGGTCTTGTTTATGGTTTCCTTTGCTGCGCAAAAGCTTTTAAGTTTCATTAGGTCCCATTTATTTTTGGGTTTATTTCAATTTCTCTAGGAGGTGGGTCAAAAAAGATCTTGCTGTGATTTATGTCATAGAGTGTTCTGCCTATGTTTTCCTCTAAGAGTTTGATAGTGTCTGGCCTTACATTTAGGTCTTTAATCCATTTTGAGTTTATTTTTGTGTATGGTCTTAGGGTGTGTTCTAATTTCATTCTTTTACATGTATCTGTCCAGTTTTCCCAGCACCACTTATTGAAGAGGCTATCTTTTCTCCATTGTGTATTCTTGCCTCTTTAGTCAAAGCTAAGGTGACCATATGTGTGTGGGTTTATCTCTGGGCTTTCTATCCTGTTCCATTGATCTAGATTTCTGTTTTTGTGCCAGTACCATACTGTCTTGATTACTGTAGCTTTGTAGTATAGTCTGAAGTCAAGGAGACTGATTCCTCCAGCTCCTTTTTACTTTCTTAAGATTGCTTTGGCTATTTAGGGTCTTTTGTGTTTCCATACAAATTATAAAATTTCTTGTTCTAGTTCTGTGAAAAATGCCATTGGTAATTTGATAGGGCTTGCATAGAGATTGCTTTGGGTAGTATGGTCATTTTCACAATACTGATTCTTCCAGTCCAAGAGCATGGTATATCTCTCCATCTGTTTATGTTATCTTTGATTTCTTTCATCAGTGTTTTATAGTTTTCTGAGTACAAGTCTTTTGCCTCCTTAGGTAAGTTTATTCCTAGGTATTTTATTCTTTTTGTTGTGATGGTAAATGGGATCATTTCATTAATTTCTCTTTCTCATCTTTTGTTGTTAGTGTATAAGAATGCAAGAGATTTCTGTGCATTAATTTTGTATCCTGCAACCTTACCAAACTCAGTGATTAGTTCTAGTAGTTTTCTGGTAGCATCTTTAGGATTCTCTATGTATAGTGTCATGTTATCTGCAAACAGTGACAGCTTTACTTCTTCTTTTCCGATTTGGATTCCTTTTATTTCTTTTTCTTCTCTGATTGCTGTGGATAAAGCTTCCAAAACTGTGTTGAAAAATAGTCGTGAGAGTGGGCAACCTTGACTTGTTCCTGATCTTAGTGGGAATGTGTTCAGTTTTTCACCATTGAGGATGATGTTGGCTGCGGGTTTGTCATATATGGCCTTTATAATGTTGAGAAAGTTCCCCCTATGCCTATTTTCAGGAGGGTTTTTATCATAAATGGATGTTGAATTTAGTCAAAAGCTTTCGTTGCATCTATTGAGATGATCATAAGGTTTTTCTCCTTCAGTTTGTTAATATGGTGTATCACATTGATTGATTTGTGTATACTGAAGAACGCTTGCATTCCTGGGATAAACCCCACGTGATCATGGTGTATGATCCTTTTAATGTGCTGCTGGATTCTGTTTGCTAGTATTTTGTTGAGGATTTTTGCATGTATGTTCATCAGTGATATTGGCTTGTAGTTTTCTTTCTTTGTGACATCTTTGTCTGGTTTTGGTATCAGGGTGATGGTGGCCTCGTAGAATGAGTTTGGGAGTGATCCTCCCTCTGCTATATTTTGAAAGAGTTTGAGAAGGATAGGTGTTAGCTCTTCTCTAAATGTTTGATAGAATTTGCCTGTGAAGCCATCCTGTCCTGGACTTTTGTTTGTTGGAATATTTTAAATTACAGCTTCAATTTAATTACCTGTGATTGGTCTGTTTATATTTTCTAATTCTTCCTGGTTCAGTCTTGGAAAGTTGTACCTGTCGAAGAATTTGTCTATTTCTTCCAGGTTGTCCATTTTATTGGCATATAGTTGCTTTTAGTAGTTTCTTATGATGTTTTGTATTTCTGCAGTGTCAGTTGTAATTTCTCCTTTTTCATTTCTAATTTTATTAATTTGAGTCCTCTCCCTTTATTTCTTGATGAGTCTGCCTAAAGGTTTATCAATTTTGTTTAGCTTCTCAGAGAACCAGCTTTTAGTTTTATTGATCTTTGCTGTTGTTTCCTTCAATTTCATTTATTTCTGCTCTGATCATTATGATTTCTTTCCTTCTTCTAAATTTGGGTTTTCTTTGTTCTTCTTTTTCTAGTTGCTTTAGGTGTAAGGTTAGATTGTTTTTTGAGATTTTTCTGGTTTCTAAAGGTGAGCTTGAATTGCTATGAACTTCCCTCTTAGAACTGCTTTTGCTGTGTCCGATAGGTTTTGGATCCTCGTATTTTGGTTGTCATTTGTTTCTAGGTATTTTTTAATTTCTTCTTTGATTTCTTCAGTGATCTCTTGGTTATTTAACAATGCACTGTTTAGCCTCCTTGTGTTTGTGTTTTTTACAGGTTTTTTTCCTGTAATTGATTTCTAATCTCATTGTGTTGTAGTCAGAAAAGATGCTTGATATGATTTCAATTTTCTTAAATTTTCCAAGGCTTGATTTGTGACCCAAGAAGTGATCATTCTGGAGAACGTTCCATGTGCACTTGAGAAGAAAGTGTATTCTTCCACTTGCAGGTGGAATGTCCTAAAAATATCAATTAAGTCTACCTGGTCTATTGTGTCATTTAAACTTGTGTTTCCTTATTTATCTTCTGTCTGGATTATCTATTGGTGTAAGTGACATGTTAAAGTCTCCCACTGTTATTGTGTTACTGTCAATTTCTCCTTTTATGGCTGTTATCATTTGCCTTATGTATTGCAGTATGCCCATGTTGGGTGCATAAATATTTGTAATTGTTTTGCTTCCTTCTTGGATTGATCCCTTGATCATTATGTAGTGGTCTTCCTTATCTCTTGAAACAGTCTTTATTTTAAAGTCTATTTTATCTGATATGAGTATTGCTACTCCAGGTTTCTTGTGGTTTACATTTGCAATGAATACCTTTTCCAGCCCCTCACTTTCAGTCTGTATGTGTCCCTGGGTCTGAAGTGGATCTCTTGCAGACAGCATATATAAAGGTCTTGTTTTTGTATCCATTCAGCCAGTCTATTTCTTTTGGTTGGAGCTTTTAATCCATTTACATTGAAGGTGATTATCAATATGTCTGTTCCTATTACCATTTTATTAAGTGATTTGGGTTTGTTTTTTGTGGGTCTTTTTCTTCTCTTGTGTTTCTCACTTAGGGGAATTCCTTTAGCATTTGTTGTAAAGCTGGTTTGGTGGTGCTGAATTCTCGTAGCTTTTGCTTGTCTGTAAAGCTTTTGATTTCTCCACTGAATCTTAATGAGATCCTTGCCGGGTAGAGTAATCTTGGTTGTAGGTTTTCCCCTTTCAACACTTTAAATATGGCCTGCCATTCCCTTCTGGCTTGCAGCGTTTCTGCTGAAAGATCAGCTGTTAACCTTATGGGGATTCCCTTATATGTTATTTGTTGCTTTTCCCTTGCTGCTTTTAATATTTTTTCTGTGTAATTAGTTTTTGATAGTTTCATTAATATGTGTCTTGGCATGTTTCTCTTTGGGTTTATCCTATATGGGACTCTCTGCACTTCCTGGACTTGATTGAGTATTTCCCATGTTAAGGAAGTTTTCCACTATAATCTCTTCAAATATTTTCTCAGACCTTTTCTTTTTCTCTTCTTCTTCTGGGACCCCTATAATTCGAATATTGGTGCATTTACTGTTGTCTCAGAGGTGTCTGAGACTGTCCTCAGTTCTTTCCATTCCTTTTTCTTATTTTTCTCCCTGGCGGTTATTTCCACCATTTTATCTTCCAGCTCACTTATCCATTCTTCTGCCTCAGTTATTCTGCTCTTGTTTCCTTCTAGAGTATTTTTAATTTCAGTTATTGTGTTGTTCATCACTGTTTGTTTTCTCTTTAGCTCTTCTTGATCCTTGTTAAACATTTCTTGTATTTTCTCCATTCTGTTTCCAAGATTTTGGATCATCTTTACTATCATTACTCTGAATTCTTTTTCATTTCCTCTCATTTATTTGGTCCTGTAGGTTTTTTACCTTGCTCCTTTGTCTGTAACGTACGTTTTTGTCGTTTCTTTTTTTTTTTGAAGGGTGGGGCTGTATTCCTATCTTACTGGTTGTTTGGCCTGAGGCTTCCAGCACTGGAGTTTACAGGCAGTTGGATAGAACCGGGTCTTGGTGCCGAGATGAGGATCTCTGGGAGGCCTCACTCTGATTAATATTCCCTGGAGTCTGAGGTTCTCTGTTAGTCCATCTGTTTGGGCTCAGAGCTCCCACCACAGGAGCTTGGAGTCAACCTCCGGCCTGGGAACCAAGATCCCAGAAGCCTCATGGCACAGCAAAAAAAAAAAAAAAGAAAAGAAAAGAAGAAAAGGAGCAGTATAATAACAGAAAATAAAAAGTAAAATAAAATTAGAAAGATAAAAAATATATAAGAAAAATAAAAATATAATTGAAACAACTGCAACAAGGTAAAACAAAACCACAAAAGAAAAATGAAAAAATTAAAAAAAAAAGGTGAACTAGCCAAAAGGAGCAGAACCATAACAAAGTACAAAGAATAAAATAAAATTAGAAAAATAAAAGATTTATTGGAAAAAATAAAAATATAAGTGAATCAGCAACAACAGGGTAAAACAGAACCCCAACCTAAAAGAGGAAAAAAGAAAAAAAAAAGAGGCCTTGACTATGGGGGGCGGAGTTTAGGCAGGGGTTGGAACTTAGGCAGGGGCAGGGTTTAGGGTGGGGCAGGGCCTAGGCAGGGGGTGACGTTTAAGCATGGGGTGGGGACTCTGCTTAGGACCTGTGCAGAAGAGGAGAGGCAGCACGTTCAAAGGGGGACCTCCAGAGTGTGGAGTTCCAGAGTTTGGAGATAAGGCCCTGGGTGAGGTTGCGTGGGTGGCGTTTAGGCCTAGTGCAGTTGCAGCGGGTTTCGGAGGGCGTCTCCGAGTGTAGAGGTGGGGCCCTGGCTGGGAGTTAGTGGCAGGGCTTGGGCTCTGCAGCAGGAGGGAGGCATCGAGGGCAGAGGATTAGGCCTGGGAGCTCAACAGGCTCCACAGTGCCTAGGTGGACAGGGAAAGCACTGGCCGCATTCCCTTCTGTTCCTCTGCATGCCCCCCCCCCCCGCAGGGTCTCCCCCATCACTGCCTGACCCTTAACTGTGGGTGGGTCCTGCTGGGTGTAGGAACTCTTCCTCTCCCCGAGCCTCCCCTCAGGGGTGCTGGTCCCTTAGGTCCAGCCTTTACTTTTGCTCCCCCTTCCCTCCCTCCACTCCCTCAGGACCCGCACGGCTGGAGGGGGCCTCGGTAGGCAGAGGATCAGGCCTGGGATCTCAGCAGCTTCCCGGGGGCCCAAGTGTGCAGGGGTAATGCTGGCCACGCTCCCTTTTGATCCTCTGCCCTCCCAATGGTCCTCTTCTTTCCCCCTCTGGGCGTGGGACACCTTCCCCTCCCCCAGCCGCCCCTCAGGGTTGCCAGTCCCGTCCCGCCTCCACTTCTCCTCCCCCCTCACTCCCCCCATGCCGCATGTCCTACCTGGTTGCTGGGGGCTCCTCCCGTCCCCTTAGGTGTCCATGGTCCCCCACCGCTGCCTGGTAGGTGCCCTAGTTGTGTGGAGACATGAATTTTGCGTCCTCCTCCCCCTATTTTAAAGTCAGTTCATAACCTTAATTCCACCTGCAAAGTCCCTCCATAGCAGTACCCAATTGATTAACCAGCAGAAGGAACTATTTCAGGGATTTCTTTAGAATTCTCCCTACTATAAGGTTGTTGGTTGGTCAGAAGCTTAGAGTGATGTAACTTGATTGAGTCCTCTCAGGAAAAGTTACATTTCGTGGAGTCTAGGGAACTATGGAGAGAAAACTCATGAAAAGGCTGCTTTAATTCCAAGGACACCACACAACCTTAAGTTTCATATTTGACTCATCTTATGGCCTGTCAAGAAAAACAGACGCCATCACAAACGAAAACAACTGTAATATAAATATCTTATATTCCATACCTTAAGTTATTTCTGATTATACATTAATAAATAAACATCATAATTTGCCCTTTGTTCTGAAAACATTTCTGCAGCAATGTTTCTCTCTTTCCCTCTTATCTAGATGGTTCCCATCAATACGTGATTATGTTTATTTTTCCCATTAAACACACACACACACACACACACACACACACACAAAGAATTTTTATTTTATCAATTTTCTCCTTATCTCTGCTTCTTATTTGTATTTTTTTGTCTGCAATTTCGTTCTGATTTTTTTCCTGAGTCTACTCTAAAATGCAGCATTATTTCCCCCAGCCTTTTACCCAAACTGCCTTTATCATGAAGCATGGTGACCTCCAAGTTACTAAATCTGATGGCCATGTCTGAGTATTCATCTTAATAGACCCATAATCAGCATTTGAACCAGATGATACACTTTGATGCACTTTCTTCCTTGATATGCTTTCTTCCTTGTTGGCTTCCAAGACATGATTCTTGAATTGTCTTTCTCCTGTCTTCCCAGCTACTCCTTTTTCTTTTTTTTTTTTTTTTTTTTTTTTGCGGTACGCGGGCCTCTCACTGTTGTGGCGTCTCCCTTTGCGGAGCGCAGGCTCCGGACGCTCAGGCTCAGCTGCCATGGCTCACGGGCCCAGCTGCTCCGCGGCATGTGGGATCTTCCCAGACCGGGGCACGAACCCGTGTCCCCTAGCATCGGCAGGCGGACTCTCAACCACTGCGCCACCAGGGAAGCCCAGGCTACTCCTTCTTTGATATATGTTCTGGTTTCACCTTCTTGCCCAAACCCTATATTTTGAAGTGCCCCTACTCATGGCATTTGAACTTTCTCATTTTCTATGCAAATGTGATTACCAGGTGATCTCAATGATTCTCATGGCTTTAGCCGCCCTCTCCATATGTTGATAGTCACCAAAGTTATATCTGAAGCCTGGAATTCTTCCTTCAACTTCCAAAACTATTGACTCAATATTTCATTTCAGTGTCCAACAGGAATCTCAAAATTAATATGCTCCATCCTGAACTACTAATATTTCTACTTTCCTTCCTGAAACGCTCTCCATCCACAATTTTTTACTTACTTAGGCCCGAAAACTTTGATTGATCTTGTACATCTTTCTTGCTCTAATCTCTTGTCCAATTCTTGTTGAAAACATAGCTCTTCTATTTTCAGAATATATCTAGATTATATTCATCTTCTTTGCCACTGCCCAAGGTCAAAAGTTCAGGCAATCACTATCTCTCACCTGGATTATGGCAAAATCGTCACGACAGGTCTCTCTAATTCTGCCCTTGCACCCTTCAGTTTATTCTCACATCAGCATCAGTGCCTAACACATCTCTGACTTCTCTCCTAATACACCTGCCAAGTCCTCATTTACTTTCTTGCTTTTTCATGCAGGTGATCCTGGCTTTTACCCCAGAGTCTATGCATTAGCTATTGGTTCTGCCTCATTAACTTTTCCAATGTGTACCCATCTGGCCAATTCTTACTTTCTTCAATTCTTTTCTCAGAAAGCTTCTTCTAAGGGAGATCTTCCCTTGTCACTCCTCTTAAATGGCAGTGCTCTCATTCCCACTTGACATTTCCTATTCCCCCTTCCTGTTTTATTTTCTTCTTATAACTTACCTATCATCCACCTAGACTATAGACTCCATGTGGTCTGATACATTTGTCTGCATTTTCCTAACTATCTCAGTGCTTAGAGCAAAGCATGGAATATAGTTAAGTGGTCAGTAAATATTTCATGGTGGGGGGAAAAAGATAAGTAAAGTATATTGACATAGAGTATACTTGGCTACAACCCTATAAGGTAAATAGAGCAGGTATTATTTTATTTTCCAAATGAAGGCAATTATTATGTCTTGCCCAAGGTCACAAAACTAGTTAAGTGTGAGAGATTAAACCAAAACTCAACTCTCCTGACTCCTAACCTGGTTTTCTTCCTACTGCAATAGGTGCTAAAAATATAGCGTTATCTGTTCTGGGGAGCTATAGTGCAATGTCCCCCAAGAACCTGGAAATAAAGAAATAAGATTGCCTTTTGAGAGTTACTTTATGAAATCAACATATAATTAATCAGTTACTTTAAAGAACTAGAATTGCTTTTAAACCAAAGGGACCCTTACCTATTAAATGGCTTAACGTTTCTAAGGAAAGAATGTTTTAATAAGAAAAGGCAGACTTTCTAGAGGCAATTTAAAAGGATACTCAAAAGCAAAAGTTAGTAAAATGTGTCCAAAGGGAGGGAGCCTCATTCAGCCAGTGAACTATGAGAATTCCAGAGCCTTTGTGTCCATGGGTGAGTCAGATTCTCTTAGGCCATGCCAATGAACATTTGATTCAGCTCCCTAACTCATTTTTTTTTCTGATATAATCACCAAACAATATTATGATTAATACTTGATTTTCCACGCAGCTCTTGTCTCCCTGCAGAAGTAAAATTCCTGGCAAAATGTTCTCCTGCAGTCTTGTCCTGATGTTAACTATTTCTTAGTGAAAGTTAATAAATTGACCTTATAATTATGATTTGGCTTCTGTGAAAAGACATGTACTGACACACATATTCTGATTCATTTGACAGTTATAGTCTAAGGACTTTTAAAAAATCAGTTTATGATTTAATATATCAGTTTCCTGAACTTGGTTAACTGAATGTGAATCTCTTCTGCACCTTCTCCCACTTCTGCTAAATATGAAGATGCTCTTAACCTTTCAGCTGTGGAAGAAAATCAACCACAGCCTCCTTCGTGTCAGCTGCTATTTGAAATGCTGGGCAAGAGAAGACTCTGAAGGAGAGTTCTGGCTTAGTGGGGAGGACCTTTCTTTTTTTAATAGAACATTAGCAAGATACATTAGCTGAAGTTCAGCTACTTTAGGGAATAATTAGTTGGTTAAAGACTGCTCTGGTCCTCAAAAGAGGGAGGAATTGTTCTTGTAGATTAGAAGCAATTATTTTGGCAATTTGGATTTTTATCAAGAGTGGTAGGGAAGGACAGTTGGGGCTAAGGTCACCTGCGAGAGAGAGTGGGGAGAAACAGCTGCAGGGAACAGGACACAAGTGAGGCGCAGTGGAAAATTCTGTCTTTAGGGATGTCTCACACACGAAAACCAGGTTTCTAAGTCTGCCAGGCTTAGAGCCAAACACACACTCACTGACATCCTGACTTACCAAGTACATTTGGTCACAAATAGTTTTAATTCTTGCATTTCTACATTTATATATGTTTCAGTAAGCTGTGTTTTGATGGTTGCTCCATTTTAAAGTGTTGAATAATAGCTAACAAAACATCTAGGGAAACTATTTTATTTCCTGAAAGAAAGCTCCAGTCCTCTTATTTGTTTGTTTTACTCATTACTTGCCTTTCTAATTTATTTCATCATGAAAGATAAATATTCGGGAGGTTTACTGTGACAACTTCAAGTTTCTATTGTACTGTAGTCAGATCTTGAATAAATAATTAATTTGATGGAACAAAGAGCAACATAAACATATCAAAACATACTGGCACAGTGTTTAAATAACACCTGAATTTTAGTTGTAGTGCTTACATTTTCTTTTTAAAATCAAGGTACCATTTGGTTACCACAGAAGTAAAAAATGACTAGTGGAAGGTGAGTTGGAAAAAGGCGTCATGATTTTTACGGGAGGGCATGAAATGACTTATGATGGCAGGTGAAGGGATTAATGAGGAGTAGACAGGTTACCCCTGGCTCAGGAACCAGGACTGACAGGAATGGGGGATGGGGGTGAAATGGGATAAAGAGTTTTGTGGTTGAGAATGTTAAGGTACCTCACTAGTCATCATGAATATTTTCCCTTAACATGGTGGGTAAATCATTGATGATGAAATACAAGGAGGTGGGATACTTCAGGCATCAGGAAGGCTGCATTTATCTCCAAGTAAAAGGAAGGATAACTCTAATAATTAATCATGTTTTCTCATTAGCCTAAAGTTGTTAAGAGTGAATCAGGAAGGACATGTTATGTCAACAATATAAGTAGAGGGACTTCCCTGGTGGCATAGTGGTTAAGAATCCACCTGCCAATGCAGGGGACATTGGTTCGATCCCTAGTCTGGGAAGATCCCACATTGCCGCGGAGCAACTGAGCCCGTGCGCCACATCTATTGAGCCTGCACTCTAGAGCCTGCATGCCACAACTACTGAAGCCCAAGTGCCTAGAGCCTGTGCTCTGCAACAAGAGAAGCCACCGCAATGAGAAGCCCACGCACCGCAACAAAGAGTAGCCCCTGCTCGCCACAACTAGAGAAAGCCCGCGCACAGCAACGAAGACCCAAAGCAGCCAAAAATAAATAAATAAATAAATTTATTTTTTTAAAAAAAACAGGGCTTCCCTGGTGGCGCGGTGGTTGAGAATCTGCCTCTAATGCAGGGGACACGGGTTCGAGCCCTGGTCTGGGAAGATCCCACATGCCGCAGAGCAGCTAGGCCCGTGAGCCACAGCTACTGATCCTGCGCATATGGAGCCTGTGCTCTGCGACAAGAGAGGCCACGACAGTGAGAGGCCCGCGCACCGCGATGAAGAGTGGCCCCCGCTTGCCACAACTAGAGAAAGTCCTACAACAGAAACGAAGACCCAACACAGCCAAAAATAAAAATAAATAAATTAAAAGAAGGCTCAACATTAAAAAAAAACAACAACAACAACAGTATAAGTAGAAGGAGCACCATATAATCTGGAGTCTCCAACAGCAAGAACTGCAGGTATCAGCATTTCACACTAGCTTTCTAAAGAGCTTGTTTTAAACTCAGGCCAAAGCACTACAGAGCTACATAATGAAAAATCTAGACTTTTTAAGGTATCAAAGAAGGCCTGGGATTTGAACACATGGACAGGCATGACTAGAGATGTATTGTCAAACTTCTTGATTCGGGGGTGATGACAAGGGCTTCATTATAATTTGTGCCTCATTCTCTATTATAGAAGATATTCTCAAATGGTCTGCCTGACATTATGTGTCTATGCACAGCATCATCACCAAAAGGAGACACATCAATTACAGGAAGCCGTGCTATGTTTTTCCCCAGTGTTTTGAGTCAATGACATCCTGATGGTAGAAGTTGCAAGGTCATAATGTGCTTTCTTTATTCATTTGATAACCCATGAAGAAATTAAGACATGAGGTTTTTTAACTGAAGAAAAGTATAATACAGAGTGAATAATACAGAAAATTTCAAAACTCTTACTTTTTTAAAAAAAATGGACAATTCATTGAATTTTACCCTGATCTTACTTTTTGTGGGTTCAACATCAGGAGCACTGATGTGGCGACCAAGAGGTTATCAGTGCAAATTTGTCTTTTTGTTGAGTTGATCTTACGTTAATTTGCTCTGGACATTGGATATTGGAAGGTATTTCTTTCTGTGACGAGATGGCTAGATTAGGAGGTCAGGAAAATAAGGATGCAGTGTATTTCTGGATTTAAACAGCTCATTTCGTATGGTCCATCACAAAATCATTGTAACTAAAATAACTTGCATTGGTCTCAACAGATCTATTAATCTTCTGGGTCATATATTGTCTGTGTTTGATTGAATCTCTTTGTTTACAGGTTATCAACAGACTTCTTTTCAGAACTGCTCCTTTAAATTCCATGATGAAGGAAGAATTCTTACTGGCTCAGGCCATTTTTTTTTTTTTTTAAGATTTATCATTTATTTATTTATTTTTAGCTCCATTGGGTTTTAGTTGAGGCACCTGGGATCTTCGTTGAGGCATGCAAGATCTTTCGTTGCAGCACCCGGGCTCTTCGTTGTGGTGCATGGGCTTCTCTTTAATTGGGGCATGCGGGTTTTCTCTCTCTAGTTGTGGCACGTGGGCTCCAGGGAGCGTGGGCTCTGTAGTTTGCGGCATGCGGGCTCTCTAGTTGAGGTGCACGAGTTCAGTAATTGTGGCGCACAGGCTTAGTTTCCCTGCGGCCTGTGGGATCCTAGTTCCCCAACCAGGGATCAAACCCATGTCCCTGCATTGGAAGGTGGATTCTTTACCACTGGACCACCAGGAAAGTCCCTCAGGCCACTATTAACGTTAATTTTTGTTTTTAAAAAAGATGATCTTTTAAGCCCCCTTTATGAACTCTGGGTTCAAGTTCATATAATAATGTTTCAGTCTAGTCTCTGAGAAATTCCTGTAGCCAAATGGTACAGTTCGGCACTGTGGGACACACAAATTTAGGGGGTTCTGTTAGTGACAGGAAAGACCGCTGCTTCTGAGAATGCTTTTTTACAAGTCCACATTTTAGGTAAAGCCTGATGGGAGGAGAACACATTTCTGGACATAGTTAAGAGCCAGGAAGAGTATGGTACACTTCTGTGTCTGTTCTTTTTATTTGAATTGAGATTGGCAATGCTGAAACAAGAACGTTCGAAGGAGAAGGTTTGGCATCGATCTCTTCAGTATACTTCAAAATAGTTCTTTCATGCATAGGGTAACTTACCATGGAGACTTGTTTTTTTAAACTCAATACCTATTAACACTGCTCAGAACATACACTGGAAAATATTGCTCTAGATAATCTGAAATCTCTTCTTGGATTAAACTATAAGTATAAAAAAATGTGAAAATGAATTACATCAATCAAGTACCACCACCCATCTCTCCTGCAGCTCCATGCCTGAATTGTTTTTACAGAATTGCATTTTGGAACTATGCCCTTGGGCCACACTGAGGATCGTTAGAAGAAACAGCCCTGAGAAACTCATTACTTTATTTACTGCAAGAATTTTGTTGAGGATGTTGTTCTCTGCATTACCCTGCAGACACCTCGCGAGAACCCCCTGGAGAAATATATCTCCAGAGTCAGTACGAAGAATAGTCTTCTCTTTCCTGAGCAAGTGGTTGTTGGTCTCATGGACACTGAGAGTTACAAAAATGATTGTTTTCGAGTTTATACTAGGGACTAGAAAACACAGAGCAATTTAGGGCACATCTCTATGATTGGTACAGAATATCACAGCTCTTTTGTGATGGTCTCACTGCATATTTTTAAAAGTTTTCCTATTTTATTTTCTTTCACCTTGATACATTCACTACTTAGTTTAATTTGCTTTTGTAGTATGTATTTTGTAAGCAATCTAAACTCTTTGGTAAAAGCAGAGTATAAATAAGCAAACTAGCTTTATAATATGAGTGAGACCAAGATATCTTTGAAAAGCCAATGGCCTAATCTTAGATGAAGAACTTGATTGTCATTTGAAATAGCCATATCTCCATGAAGTCTCCTAGTGCGGAAGTATGTTGAATGAGGGTGTTGTTTGAATCAGAATTTCTGAGGCCAATGCCTAAGCATAGGTATTTTTTAGAAGCTAGTAATTCTAACATGTATAATCACAAAGAAAGGCATTTCTGGACTGGAAGAGAGCAAGTGCAGTGCCTTGAGAAGGGAACAAGCTTGGCATTGCTCCAAGAGAATAAAAAGCCCTGCCTTCTTGGCTCAGAAGGTGTTGAAAGGAAAGGTGTGGGAGATAAAGTTGAGAAGTAGACAGGCTTGATTTCAAGCAGAGCCTTATAAACTATGATAAGAAGTTACATTGCATTTCAAAAACAATAGAGGGCCACAAGAGGGTTATTTGTTAAGTCAAGTTTATTAAGGTATAATTGACATATGGCAAAATGCACTCTTTTTAGTATATAGTTCTATGCATTTCGATAAACACGTAGAGTCAGGGAAACATCTTTGGCCATCAAAACAAAGAAAAATTTTTATCGCTCCAAAAAGTTCCATAATGTCTCTTTGGAAGTCAGGCCCTTCTCCCACCCTGAATTCCTGGTAACCATGGCTCTGCTCTCTGTTGCTATAGTTTTGCTTCTTAAAGAATATCTTATAAATTAGATCATAGCATGTGTAGCCTTTTGAGTCTGGCTTCTTTCACTTAGCAAAATGCACTTGCCATTCATTCTTACTGTTGCATGTATACAGAGGGCTTCGAGAAGGGGGATAATACAAACTGCTTTATATTTTGTGAAAATAGCTCAGTTACTATGATGAGAATCATGGTATCATGGTTGTTAAGAGGTGATTATAGCAGCTTAGGCAAAGGGAGGTGATGATGGTTTCCCCAGTGGCAGCAGTGGAGGTTCTGAGAAATGGTTGATGTGGGAAATATTTTGAAGTTTGAACTGACAGGCATTCTAGTGATTTAGGTATGAATGAGAATTGTCCACTTGGGAAAAAAATAATATTAAATTAATAATTTAAATATAAAACAATGAAAGTATTAACAATTCTTAGGAGACTTATTTAGTATAATCTTAGAATGAAAAATAGTTTCTCAAGCAAGACAAAAAAATAATAGAACTTAGGAAAAATTTGCAATATAAAAAATTAAAATTTGTATAAGGTGAAAGACACCACAATTTAAGTTGTAAAACAAGCGCCAGCCAGGGAGAAACTTTAATAGCGCATATGACCTGGTATTGATATACACGCTATATAACGAGCAAAGAAACAACCCAAAAGAAAAATGGGCAAAGCAGAAAAAAAAATTTACTGAAAAAACAGTGTCCAATATACATATAAAAAGATGTTTATTCTCATTACTATTTGATTCAGCAATTTCACATCTGGAACTACATTCTATAGTAATACTTATGTATGTGGGCATAGATTGTTTTGCATCAATAAGGAAATAAATATGTAAATTTTGGTTCATGGGCACAATAAAATATTATGCAGCCATTAAAAAGAATGAACTAGATCTGTATGGTGTCATGGAAAGTTCTATGTTAAATGAAAAAGTTGCAAAACAGTTTATTCATCATGATTCCTTTGATAGCTAATTAAAAGAAACTTTTGTGATTGTGTGTATGAAAAAGAGAGAGAGAGTAAATACAAAGAAAAACAACTGGATTCACACCAGATGGTTAAAAGATTAACAGCAGCATTTCTGCAGAGGGTGTGGGATTGGGTATGATTATAAAGAAAATATTTCACATTTTTCTTCATTTTTTGTAAGGCTTGACTATTTTTAAGATTTAAAATTATGCTCTTGCAAACATTGTTGCAATTATTATTCTTATTCATTTACTCTTGCAAATATGCATCAATAATTTCTCTCAGATATTTACCTAAAAGTGAAACAGTTGCATTATAGATATATGCTTTTTTTCATTTATTGGTTAGTGACAGTGAAGAAATATATAGACGGTTGGAATGATCATACAATGGGATACTTTACAGCATTAACAAATAATCTAGAGACACCTGTATCAATGTAGAAAAAAATTATTTGAAGTCTCATAGTATACCTTTTATGCACATTTTTAAGAAAACTGATTTTATATATTATTATGGGGAAATACATATTAGTAAATGGTTGAAATATGCAAGGAACAATTCCACACTGACACAAGAGAGTGGTTAATTTTGGAGGAGATGGTATGAGTTGGGGCTTTGTCTTTATATTTGACTCCTTAAAACGTCTAAAGCATATATGACATGAAACTTGTTTGCTAATAAACATGTTTGCTAAATCTGGATGAATTAAATATGGGGACCTGTTACATTATTTTCTATTATTTTTCATTACTAGAAACGGAGAGTATTTTGCTTAGATGAAGACTAAAGAAAAAACAGAACTACTTTGAGGAAATATGATAAATATTGCTTAAAATTGGGGATGGGGAGAGAAGTGTTTAGTCTGGAATGAAATGATACTATTGAGATTTCTCTTGAATTATCATAATACAAATAATCAGTCATATTTATTAAAACATTAATGTATGCTAAGCACTTTGCAAATGCCTTTTGTGTATTTTATCATTGAATTCTTAGAACAATTTTATGAATCACACGTATGGAAAATGACCTTAGATGGGTTTAGAACCTTATTCATGGTCACTCAGTAATCAAGGGGTAGAACCAAGATGAACTAAGCTTTCTGATTCCTTTCAAAGTCCCAGCTCTTAACCTACATGTTCTGTCACCAAATATTATTTTTCTATTGTGGGAAGAAACATAGAAGGGCCTGGCACTAGTCCTAAATCAGATGAGTTATTAGGAGATGAGGCAAGGAAATGAAAGCAAGATTTGAGGAAAAGTAGAAAAGTAGTACAGACTAAAATTTAGCTTTCCCTCTGAGAAGAAAATCACCAGCGTATTAAATCTTTAAAAGATTTAATAGGAATGGGTGTGAAGTACTTGTATTTTCATTTTTTTTCAGTTGCTCAAGTACATGCAAGATTTTTTAAATTATTTTTTATTGAAATATACTCATTGAACAATATTGTGTTAGTTTCAGGGATATAACAGTGATTGGACATTTAAATAGATTAGTAAATAATCACCATGTTAGGTCTTGTAACCATCTGTCCCCATACAAAGTTTTTACAGTTCTATTGACTATATTTCTTATGCTGTATGAATACATCCCTGTGACTTATTTATTTTATAACTGAAAATTTGTACCTCTTAATTTCCTTCACCTATTTCACCCATTCCCCCCACCCACTTCCCCTCTGGCAACCACCCTTTTGTTCTCTTTATGTGTGAGTCTGTTTTCCTTTTGTGTTGTTTTGTCTCTTTTGTTTTTTAGATTCCACATATACGTGAGATCATATGGTATTTGTCTTTCTCTATCTGACTTACTTCACTTAGCATAATACCCTCTAGAGCCATGAAGGTTATTTCAAATGGCAAGATTTTATTCTTTTTTATGTCTGAGTAATATGCCACAGTGTGTGTGTATACACACACACATATATATATATATATGTGTGTGTATATATGTATATATATATACACACATATATATATACGTATATGTATATACGTATATATATATATGTATATATGTATATACACATATATATGTGTGTATACACATATATATATATCTCAACTTCTTTATCCATTCATCCATCTCTGCACACTTAGATGGCTTCCATATCTTGGCTATTGTAAATAATCCTGCAATGAACATAGGGATATATATATATATCCTTTTGAATTAGTACTGTTTTCTTTAGGTAATACCCAGAAGTGAACTTGCTTGATCATATGTTAGTTCTTTTTTTAATTATTGGAGGAACCTCCATACTGTTTTCCATAGTGGCTGCACCAATTTACAATCCCACCAAGAATGTATAAGGATTCCCTTTTCCACACATCCTTGCCAACACTTGTTATTTATTGTCTTTTTATGATAGCCATTCTGATAGGTGTGAGGTGATATCTCATTGCAGTTTTGATTTGCATTTCCCTGGAGATTAGTGATGCTGAGCATCTTTTCATGTGCCTGTTAGCCATGTGTATGTCTTCCTTGGAAAAATGTCTACTCAAGTCCTCTGCCCATTTATTAAATTTTTGTTTTGAATTATATGAGTTCTCTATATATTTTGAATATTAACTCCTTATCAGATATGTTGTTTGCAATTATCTTCTCTAATTCAGTAGGCTGCCTTTTCATTTTGTTGATGGTTTCCTTCATTGTGTAAAAGGTTTTTAGTTTGATGTAGTCTCATTTGTTTATTTTTGCTTTTGTTTACCTGGTTTGAGGAAACAGATGCAGCAAATATTGCTAACATCAATCTCAAAGAGTGTACTGCCTATGCTTTCTTCTAGAAGTTTCACGGTTTCAGGGTTACATTTAAGTTTTTAATCCATTTTGAGTTTATTTTTGTATATGAAGTGAGAAAGTGATCCAGTTTCATTCTGTCACATGTAGCTGTCCAGTTTTCCCAACATCATTTGTTGAAGAGACTGTGATTTCCCCATTGTACGTTCTTATCTCCTTTGTTGTAGATTAATTGACCATATAAGCATGTTTTCTTCTTCTGGGTTCTCTTTTCTTTTCCACTTATCACTATGTCTGTTTGAATGCCAGTACCATATTGTTTTTTATTACTGTAGCTTTGTAGTATAGTTTGAAATCAGGAAGTGTGATACATCCAGCTTTGTTCTTCTTTCTCAAAAAAAAAATGGTCACAGGTATTTTTATAGGAATGAATTGAATCTGTACATTGTCTTGGGTAGTATGGACATTTTAACAATATTAATTCTTCCAATCCATGAGCATAGTATATCTTCCCATTTGTTTGTGTCATCTTCAGTTCCTTTCATCAGTATCTTATAGTTTTCAGAGTACAGGTCTTTAACCTCCTTGGTTAGATTTACTCCTAGGTATTTTATTCTTCTTGGTGCAATTGTAAAGGGGATTGTGATGGTAATTTCTCTTTCTGACAGTTCATTATAGTGTATAGAAATGCAACAGATTCCTGTAAATTAATTTTGTTTCCTGCAACTTTACTGAATTCATTTATTAGTTCTAACAGATTTTGGTGGAGTTTTTAGGGTTTTTATATACAGTATTATGTTACCTGCAAGCAGTGACAGTTTTACTTCTTCATTTCCAATTTAGACTCTTTCCTTTTATTTTTCTCATTGCTGTAGCTAGGATTTCTATTACTATGTTGAATAAAATTGGCAAGAGTGGGCATCCTTCTCTGTTTCTGATTTTAGAGGAAATGCTTTTATCTTTTCACCATTGAATATGATGTTCACTGTGGGTATGTCATATATAGCCTTTATTATGTTGAGGTATGTTCCCTCTACACCCACTTTGTTGAGAGTATTTACCATAAATGGATGTTGAATTTTGTCAAAAGATTTCTGCATCTATTGAGATAATCATATGATTTTTATCCTTTATTTTGTTAATATAGTGTATCAAATTGATTAATTTGCACTTATTGAACCATCTTTGCATCACGGAAATAAATCCCACTTGATCATCATGTCTGACCCTTTCATTGTATTGTTGAATTCAGTTTGCTAGTATTTTGTTGAGGAGTTTTGCATTTTTGTTCATCTGGAATATTGGTCTGTAATTTTCTTTTTTTTGTGGTGTCTTTGGTTTTGAATTCAGAGGAATGCTGGCCTCATAAAATGAATTTGGAACCATTCCTTCCTCCTCAGTATTTTGGAATAGTTTGAGAAGGCTTGGTGTTAACTCTTATTTAAATAAGAATAATTTCTTATTATTCCTGGGTAGAATTCCCCTGTGAAACAGTCTGTTCCTAGACTTTTGTTTGTTGGGAGTTTTTTTGATTAGTGATCAATTTCATTACTAGTGCTCTATCTGTACAGATTTTCTATTTCTTCCTGATTCAGTCTTGTAAGATTATATGTTTCTAGAAATTGACCCATTTTTCTTTCTGTGTTGTCTAATTTGTTGACATAAAATGGTTTATAGTAATCTCTCATGATATTTTGTAGTTTTGTGATGTTGGTTATAACATTTCCTTTTACAATTCTGATTTTATTTCTTTGGGCCCTCTCTTTTGTTCTTCTTTATTAGTCTGGTTTATAAATTTTCTTTATCTCTTTGAAGAACAAGCTCTTAGTTTTTTTAATCTTTTTTTTTTTCAGTCTGTATTTCATTTATTTCTGCTCTAATCTTTATTATTTCCTCCCTTTTGCTAACTTTGGGGTTTTTTGGGGGGGTTCGTAAGGTAGGCCTGTATCACTATAAACTTCCTTCTTAGAACTGTTTTTGTTGTGTCCCATAAGCTTCAGAGTGTTGTGTTTCCATTTTCATTTGTCTCCAGGTATTTTTTTTTCCTCTTTTATTTATGCTATGACTCATTGATTGATTAGGAGCAAATATTTATTACTACTGTAAGTAGTTATAATTTTGGTGTACCCTTGGGAGGAGGTGAGTTCAAGGTCTTCCTACTCCCACCATCTTGATCCCTTCTCCATCTGTAGTTCCACTTTTGAACTGCTAGTTCAAGCATAAAAGAGAAACAATGTATTCTCAAGAAGATCCTATTTCAGATATTATCCCCACTGGAAATCTTGAAGGGTAAATAGGTGTGTTAGTTTTCAAGGGTTTTCATAACAAAGTAAAATAAACTTGTTGTCTTAAAACAGAAATGTATTCTCTCATAATTCTTCAGTCTAGAAATCTGAAGTTAAGGTGTCAGCAGAGCCATGTTCCCTCTGAGACTCTGAGTAGAATGCATTCTTCCTCTTCCTGGCTTCTGGTGGGCAGCGCTCAATTCTTGGTGCTTTTGGCTTGTAGCTATATAACTACAATTCCTGCCTCCATCTTCAAATGGCAGTCTTTTCTTGTATTTTCACGTCTTTTTAAAAGTATATTGATCATATTGGATTAAGAATTCACCATACTCCAGTATTCCCTCATCTTACCTAATTATCTCTGCTATAAACCTATTTCCAGTAAGGTCACATTCTAAATTACTAGTGGTTAAGACTTCAACATACATTGTTGTGGGAAACAGATCATCCCGTAACAACCAGGAAAACAAATTTATAATTTTCAGGTTTTATTCTTGACCTTGGTAAATATTCAGCATTAATAAAAAATTAAAATTACATTAAAATATAAATAATAGATATAGATATCCAGTGCGTCTATATATATGCTATGCTTTATTTCTGAGTAATACACATAATTTAAATCATTAGCATTTATTATTATGTACTGAGATTTTTGTATCTAAATAATAATCTCTTTAGAAAAATAAACTTTTAAAGTATCACTACAATAAAGAAACCAGTGGCGGGCTTCCCTGGTGGCGCAGTGGTTTGAGAGTCCGCCTGCTGATGCAGGGGACACGGGCTCGTGCCCTGGTCCGGGAAGATCCCACATGCCACGGAGCGGCTGGGCCCGTGAGCCATGGCCGCTGAGCCTGCGCGTCCGGAGCCTGTGCTCCGCAACGGGAGAGGCCACAACAGTGAGAGGCCCGCGTACCGCAAAAAGAAACCAGTGGCATAAAACTGTATTACCTTTTCTCAGATTCCTTATTCAGGATAGCTTATAGTATTCATATCAAACAATCATTGCATAAGTAACCTTTTGGTGAGGTAAATTTTTATAGCAGGCCTGCAAGACATGCAGAATCTTCGTAGGAAAAGCTGTTGATGAGTATGTTTTGTGTTCCTTTTTATTTAGTTGTTCCATTTTGTTTTCTTTTATTTTCTTCCCTGGCAGAAAGCCTTAGTGGAAACAAAATTGTTTTTCTCATGCTTAATGATTAGTGCTCTTTCTCACCCTGACTTCCTGCCCCATCTTGAATAGAAAGCAGCACATAAGTATCTAAATAGGAATCAAATGTTCTTGGAAAAAGATGCAAAAGAAACAAGAAAACAACTGGATTTTATTCGCTTCTCAGGGACGCGTTCATTGAACTGCAAAAGCTGAAGCACCTGGGAAAATCTGTCTAGGCAGGCAGGGATGTGAACAATAGTGGAAAATACATTTCTATGTCAGCTTAGAGGGCTGGGAACTATTATACACTGTGGTTGGAGTGTGATCAAGTGCAATTCAAAAGAGAGATTATTTCAGAACCTTATAGCATAACAATAAAATGTAGAAAACAGATGAATGTGTGTGTATGTCCTTTCAGGCAGAAAGTATCTGTTTTGGAAAAAACGAAGTTTACCTATGCTGATTTAGAGAACTCAAACATGTCTCTCTTGAGTATTCTGCAATTATTTCCATCCAGTGAGCCTTCAGAAATCAAAGATCACTGTGACAGTGTGAATGTGTGTTGGGTTGAGTTGCCTACCAGAACAGATAGTGTGGAGAAGACAACTATAGACAACTCAGGAAAAGAAAACATTTTAAATACAGCTTTCTTAATTCAGTTCTTCAATCAAAGAAAAAGGAGGGTACATAGGTGCTAAATGTAGAAATTGAAGTGCTAAATTTCTCCTATGCTCCCAGCATTGCTAGGGCTGGAATCCCCCAGATTCCACTTGAGCATCAAGGTAATACTCACTAGCATCCACTGGCTTGACCAACCCTTCATTAACCATCAAATGCAGGGAAGTGGGTGTTGGGGTGGGCGAGGGAGGGAGCTGCTTAGATATTCTAGTTGCAAATGTACTAATCTGCAAGAATTAGAACATAATTAAACCCCATCAAGATTTGGAAGCCCTGGAAAGATTTACTTTACCCACAAATAGCCATGAATTTGACACGTGTAGAAAATTAGATTGTGTAAAAGAAAACTTCATTGATTACACTTTTTTTTTTTTGAGATGCAGACGGAGAGGGAGGGTGGTGAGGAGGTAAAAATAAATTTGTCTAGGTAATTAAAATAAGTGAACTATGTCAGCATGTGTTATTATTAAATGCTCTAAATATTACCTTGAGCTTCTATAGTTAATGACAAATATCTGTATTTTATCAGCAAATTCCTTTGTGATAGTTTAGTGCAAGCCTTATATAGGCATTGAGCATGGTAGGTGTCTTTTTTTCATAGTGAATTTTATTTTTTTTAAGTTAAAGACAAAACTGTGACACATGACCTGCTATTAGCTTTAATTTCAAGTTAAACATGTATTCTAAGAAGCAAATTGACTTGTGTTCACAAAACTTTAGGATCCCGTCCACGTCCCTCCTTTCCAAACATATTGCTGAACCTGTACCTCGCCCCCACCTTCTATCAACTTAATTCTTTGCACTTTTATCTCAATACATTTTATATTTTCAGGAGAACCTGAAGGTTTTCATAGAGACTCAGAGCTAGTTGCTAAATCTTTTTTATCTGCATATTGCTTGGTGCCAACTAAAAATTGTCACCTGCCATCTGCCTCTATAAGGATTAGGTCACTAGTCACTGCAGTCGCTGACCTTCAACACACCCTGAAAGGAGTTCAGGGCAGAGATCAGGAGTGTGGCAGTCTGTGCTCTGGAAAAAACTAGCAGAACAGACCTTTCCATAGATATTTTCAGGAGAAGATTTTATGAGCACAATTTCTGGCATCTTCCCCTATCTAAAAGAGCACTAAAAGCATTAAAGGAGACATCTGCTAGCAGCCACCTTCTTGTGACTAGTAGCAACCTTCTGTCAAAATGTGTGCTTGATTGCATGTATCCTCTTTCACCAAAATCACATCCATACTGACCCCCTTGCCTCTTCGGAGCAGTTCCACAGCGCTATCTGAGAAGTGGTCTCCAAGGCTATAGCCATCATTTTGCCCCAGATAGAACTTAAGTCACCACTCTGACGTTGTGCATTTCTTTTTCAGTTGACATTGGCCTTGTGTTTTGTTTTTCTGGTTAGATTAGTTTGTTGGTGGTTTGTTTCTCTTTAATTCTGGTGATTTTTCTTATTTCCAAGATTATGAGCTTTTCAATTTCATAGACAAGCATTATTATTACATTAAAATGCCACATCCCTTCATTTCTATCAGTCACCTTCTTCGATGGTAATTTTATCATCTGTTTATGCTAATGCCTAGTTAGAACCTCAATAACCAAGTCAAATTTACTTCTCCTTAGAGACCTCTTTAAAGTAAACAACAAATAGTTTTTTTCTTAGTATTGGGACAAATTTTTTGCGTGGAACTTGCCTATATTACAAAAGGTATTTGTTGTTCATCTTAAATCCAAATTTCAGAGGTTATTCTGTTTTACTTATTTGTATATTTATCTTATTTTCATCTGGCAGCAGTACTTTAAAGGAAAGAAAGATCTAAAAACATTATTAGTTTTAAAATGTTGAACATCAAATCATCTTTAAATATGTGTATAACTGACCCAGTTACCCTTTAATCGTTTGGTGGGGAGGGGTAAACATAAATTTAGGATCTTGTTAATGTTTATTCATTTCACAAATGTTCACTGAGTACCTAAAATGCCAGGCAAAAGGGATGAGCAAAATAAGCATAATCCTTGCCTTTGCAGAATTTATAACAATGGAGAAGAGTATTAATTAAATAATCTTACAAATATATAGGAAATTGTAATAAGTCCAGTAAAGGAGAATGATACCCTTCACAGGACAGGGAGCCCAGCTAATGTGTTGGAGAGGAAAGGTGTGGTAAGATTTGCCTGAAGAAGTGAAAGTTGAGCTAAAACCAAAGCCTTAATGGGACTAACTTGGGCAAAGAGAAGGTAAGAAAAGAAAGTGGATTTCCATGTAAATGGGAGCATCCTGAGCAAAGGAATTGAAAGCAGGCATCTGTGGTTGAATTCCAGTGGACGGGTTAAGTGTAACTAAAGAGCTACCAAGGAAGTCTGTAACCAGATAAAGTGGTACCCAGCAGGCCATTTTAATCTTCATTGTGAAAAAACAATGGAAAGACTTTGCAAAGCTTTAAGAGAGTGATAAGATTTGCATTTGAAAAGATGAATCTAGCTGCTTGAAGGAAAGATTAGAGTTGATGGGAAGATTTATAAACCATTTCCTGGGTGGTCAGTATAGCCCTTCAGCCAAAAGACCAAAGATAGTCTACAACAGAAATTGGTAAATTTTTCTGTAAAGGGCCAGATAGTAAATGTTTTAGGAGTTGCTGGCCTCACAGTCTCTGTTGCAACTACTCAGGTTTTCCATTGTAGTGCCAAAGCAATCGTGGATGATATGTAAATGACGAAGCATGGCTGCATTCCAATAAAACATTTTTTATTGATACTAAAATTTGTATTTCTTATAATTTTCATGTGTCATGATATAGTCTCTTGATTTTTTTTTTTTTAACCATTTCAAGATGTAAAAAGCATTCTTTTCTTGTGAGCTTTACAAAAACAGCACTATTCCATATTCTAGTGCTTGGAAGTGTGTTTAAGGGAGAGTTAGATGGTTTGGAGGGCTATTCTGGAGGGAAAATGAAAAGAAATGGTAACAGCTTAAGTATCGAAGTTGAGGAAGATGTATCCAAAGATCTCTCAAGTTTCTGATCTGCGTAGTTGGCCAGATGGATGGTAGTACCATATCCTGAAACAGGCAAAGAAGTCTGAAGGGAGAAATCATGGATTAGGAGATGCTGAGTTTTGTCATGTCTCTGAACCATCCATATGGAGATATTGAATAGCATCAGAAAATATTTCAGCTAGAAATAAAAAATGGATACTCACAGTTACCAGACAGTTGAAGCCTGCAGAGGCTGACTTATTTTCTATAATACTTAATTTCTGAAGCCCTTCTAGCACCTCCCCATTCTGGGCAGGTCCTGTATTTTATTCACTTTTTTGATATTTTCCGATATTATTTGTAGATCTTCTCGTGGTTCTCAGTATAGCTGTCCATCACCACTAATTGAACCAGCTGCTCTATAATGCTTGATATCCTCTAGTCTGGTGCTTCCCAGCCACTGTGCCTGATGTCACACATGGGCTGCCTGTTAGCCACGGGGCACTGGAGAAGAGGTTTGGTAGGGCTGTGTGTAAGCTGCCACAGTCATCACATATATCAATAGCTACAAGTGGCCTCTTTCATTTCCTTTGGTGTGGCCAGTACCAGTGCATTATCATTTTCTATATGTGCATTGACTGGGAAAAGTTTGGGGAGCCCTGATAAACTACAAAGGAGAGAGTCAATAGGAATCATATCAGAGTCTCTTTGCATAAGGAAATAAATATTGGAAAGAGGATCATTTTGGGGTCAGAATACTGGCTGTACCGCATATCAGCTGATATATTCTTGGTCACACAGTATCTCTAAGCTTCAGTTTTCTGATTTGTAAACAGGGAGTAATGATATTAAGAAACAATGTATTCATTTTTATTTAGATTATTTAATGAGATAATGCTTTTAATTCCTAGCATGGCTTTGGGAGGAAAACTTCCTCTAGTAACTCCAAGTGGTCAGGGACCTGCAAATTAAATGACAACGGATTAACAGGAGAAAAATTTTAATTGACGTGTATGGGGGAGTACTCAGTAGTGAGAAAGTTGCTGAATAGCAAAGGGCAAGGGCTTATATACCAGCTTAGCAAAAATGAGGAATTTGGGGCTTCAGTGGGAAAGTGTGGAGGTTTCATTAGACATGTTCATCCTTAAGCCCGTAGACGGTCTCCCTCCTGGCCAGAAGCTCCTCCAGAGGGGGTTTATGGTAACTGAATTTATACCTCTTAGTGCTAAGGGTCAGTCTTCTTTCAAGCAGGAGACTCCCTTGGAAGCATTTAATGGCAGCTGTATGTTAAGGAGGCTCTGCTTAAGTTTAGATAAAGTTTGTTTCTGCAAACTCTGTGGTTTGTTCAGGTGGTTTCAGTTTAATCTTTGTACCATTTTGATTGGTTGCTGGTCCCTTCAATGACGACAGTAGACCTTTGTCTAAGTAGTTGCCCCATCCCTACAATTAAAATGTAAAGGATGATCCTATCTTCTTAGAATGATTCATCGCTTTGCGTAACATTCACTTTGTGTAACACGTATGAGGTTCAGCAGACAAGTTAGGTGTGGAAAGGAATTCCGGATTTCTTGGCTACATGTAAACCATTACATAGATAGTAACAAAATTCGTAGTGAGTTCTGAATCACTTTCACATTTTTGTGCCAATATTAGGATGCTCTCACAGTATACCCCAGACTCAATTTGAATGCATTTGGTGAACTATTGTAGCCAACCCAAGGACGTGGAGATGTGAATAGAAGCTCTAAACCAATTATTGGACAATGCATTTCAATTAGGGAGGAGAGAAAAGTATTGACTAGCAAAATTTAAAATATCTCTAATGAAAGGCAGTTGTAAGGACTAGAAAAATACTTTGAGTGAGGAATTTTTTTCTTTTTTTCTCTCCACCTCTTTTTAAAGAACAGTTCAACATAAAACAGATACCAGAGCAGTCTGAATGATTACATTCTGCTTTTGTCATGATAACCAAAGTGAGAGTACAACCAAGGTGATTTTTTTCTGTCGAGTTTGTGAAAAGAAGTATTTATTATAATAAATTCACTCATCCACTTATGGACCTTTAGAAAGAAACATTTTGAAGAACTTGCATGCCTTCTAGAAAATGCAGTTCATCTGGTGTGGGGATTTCTGCTCAGGGGCCTTCCTCACCTTGAAACCCTAGCACTGTCTTGATTATAATCTCATTGCCCACTGTTCATTCTGTGGACACCCTGCACTTTGGAGTTCAAATAGTACTAGGGTACTACTGTATGATTGTGTTCTTGTGTGGATATATGCATTAAAAACTACAAGCAAGAAATCTGTGCACAATTCTTATTGAACTGGTGATTAACCAAAGTGAAAAAATGATTAGGCACAAGTGTCCATTTTCTAGGGAGAGGACTAGTGTGTTCCTTTATATCTGTATCCTTGTGAGTATCTTTGGAGTGTAGCTTCCCTTCCCCGGCCCCTTCCTCCACCTCCCATTCAATAATGGTTCGTTAGTTTCTAATACATACTCTGAGAGTCATTCCCACTTTGGAAATAATAATAACTCAGTAAGGTTAATAGCTGAGCTCTTGAAAGTTTTCTTAGCTGAGTAATAAAAACAAACAAAAAAAGACATTCAACGTGAAAAACTGAAGGTATTGTGAAGATGCCAAGAGATGTTTTCTTCATTTTACTATGGCATTATCAGAAGGAGATGGAGTCTCAACCTTTGAGATCAGCAGTAGTGATTTTCTGTGATTCCGTGGGACATGCTACGCTTAGCAACGGAACTGTGTGTAATAAACTCTGTGGTTGAAATATTACCTCTAGCTTCCAGAACTTTATTCTGTTTATCCTCTCAAAGGGATTCTGCTTTCATGTTAACACTTAGAGTGCTAAGATTTACCAATGCCTGACACTTCAGTACCTCACTTGTGCTGCTTTATGTGAATATTTGACTAATGAGCCTCAGAATTTAATAAAAGTCTTTAGTGGATATGACAAATGAGCTTTTGGTTGATAATATAGTTTTATGGGAACTTAATTTTTCTTCTATCTAATAATATTAACCTATGAAATTATTAGAGAAATTTTATGAATAAGTTCATGTTTTCAGTGTCCTATACCTTTTCTGGTATTTCTCTTCACATAAACATTTTCTTAGAGTATTCATTATACATCTATCAAGTGTTTGTCTATTAAACAGATTCCGGTTATAAGTCTTTAAGAGGCATAGCTTATAATATTCAAATACCTTGATTCTCTATTTATATTTTATCCATACTAAATTTCTATGATTCTATTTTTTTTCTTATTGCAATCCTTTGTGGGGTCAAATACATTTTGTTCTTTGTCATTTTTAAAAAGAAAAACAAAATTAATCATCCAAGAGCACATTTAACTTTTTTTTTTTTTGCTGTACTTGTTTTATATTTTTCATTTCTTTTAACATCTTTATTGGAGTATAATTGCTTTACAATGGTGTGTTAGTTGCTGCTGTATAACAGAGTGAATCAGCTATACATATACATACATTCCCATATCTCCTCCCTCTTGCATCTCCCTCCCTCCCATCCTCCCTATCCCACCCCTCTAGGTGGTCACAAAGCAGCGAGCTGATCTCCCTGTGCTATGCGGTTACTTGCCACTAGCTATCTATTTTACATTTGGTAGTGTATATATGTCCATGCCACTCTCTCACTTCATCCCATCTTACCCTTCCCCCTCCCCGTGTCCTCAAGTCCATTCTCTATGTCTGCGTCTTTATTCCTGTCCTGCCCCTAGGTTCTTCAGAACCATTTTATTTTTTGATTCCATATATATGTGTTAGCATATGGTATTTGTTTTTCTCTTTCTGACTTACTTCACTCTGTATGACAGACTCTAGGTCCATCCACCTCACTACAAATAACTCAATTTCGTTTCTTTTTATGGCTGAGTAATATTCCATTGTATATATGTGCCACATCTTCTTTATCCATTCATCCAATGATGGGCACTTATGTTGTTTCCATCTCCGGGCTATTGTAAATAGAGCTGCAATGAACATTGTGGTACATGAATCTTTTTGAATTATGGTTTTCTCAGGGTATATGCCCAGTAGTAGAATTGCTGGGTTGTATGGTAGTTCTATTTTTAGTCTTTTAAGGAACCTCCATACTGTTCTCCATAGTGGCTGTATCAATCTACATTCCCACCAGCAGTGCAGGAGGGTTCCCTTTTCTCCACACCCTCTCCAGCATTTATTGTTTGCAGATTTTTGATGATGGCCATTCTGACCGGTGTGAGGTGATACCTCATTGTAGTTTTGATTTGCATTTCTCTAATGATTAGTGATGTTGAGCATTCTTTCATGTGTTTGTTGGCCATCTGTATATCTTCTTTGGAGAAATGTCTGTTTAGGTCTTCTGCCCATTTTTGGATTGGGTTGTTTGTTTTTTTGATATTGAGCTGCATGAGCTGCTTGTAAATTTTGGAGATTAATCCTTTGTCAGTTGCTTCATTTGCGAATATTTTCTCCCATTCTGAGGTTTGTCTTTTTGTCTTGTTTATGGTTTCCTTTGCTGTGCAAAAGCTTTTAAGTTTCATTCTCAAGTAGGGCCATCTTTGTCTCTGAAGATTCTAAGGCTACTTGGCATTCATTTTCAGGGATTTAGGCACAGTTTAGGAGATATTTTCTTGGGAATATTTCATTATAGCTGATGGGAGCAGACCCTGTTATAGGTACTACTGTAGAATGCAAATCAGCATCACAATTGGGATTAACTTTTGTAAAGTTTGTGTGCACAAACTGCACGTCTTCCTGATTTTGCATTAAGGTTAAAATAGCACAAGCTGTGGAAGTTTCATGAAAAAGTCTAGGTGTGCGGTTCCTGAAGACCATTTCAGATTCATTTTCCCTGAAAGCCTTTCCTTTTCTTTCTAGGCCAGTTGCATATGCTTTCTACGTATATTCAGAATGTCCATTGCTTAACTTGCCTTAATCTTGCTGAATTTAATTACCTGTGTATTTTCTGCAACTCTTACTGCCCTCCCTGCATTAGACAGTAAGTCCCTTGAGAGCACAAACTCAGTACTAGCATAGTGCTGGGCATATGCTATAAACGTATTGACTTTGGCTATCATCATAGTATCCAATGATCATTCACTTCTCAATTCTACCATTTCTACTATTCAGTTAGTATGAAACTGTTTGGCAAGATCAAATGTGTTTGCTTCTTGAAATAAGCTTACTAGATTAATGAGAAAATGTCACGCCAAATTATTCCCTCATTCTCATTATGTAGGAATAATTAAGCCAGGTTTATTCACTTGTAAATCTAATGTACTTAGGATAAAAGTTCTTTTTTACTAAAATCATAATTTTATATAGTGATTTATGAACTTGACCAGAAGCTAATTTTCTTATCTTATTTTAGAAAATTTAATTTACCTTAAATTTAGATTGTTTTTATTTTTGAAGATACAGTAAATTTGCATGATTCAAAATTCGAAAGTAGAAAAAGATAAACAGTAAAAATTATCTTGTGAGCCCATCCAGTTGTTCTTTCCAGAGTTCTTGGTTAGACCTCCTAAAATGGTTTTTGAGTATGCAAATACATATATAAAAGATACATTATTTCTTCCCGTTTTTATACAGTAGTCAATTTACTATATATAATTTTATGAATCCTTGAGATTTCCCCTTGATATATTATGGTGATCTTCTACATTCGAACCAGAAAACATCCTCATTCATTTCTATGGTTCAATAGGTGTTGCATTATATGTCATGTACAAGCTGAGTTTTGTTTGTTGCATTTCATTTTTGGATTACAAATTCAGTAGGCATTTACACAGAAGTCAATTATGTCCTCAAGACCATAGGAAAGATACGAGATCATGATCCATGGCGAGAGTGTCTAGCCGTTGTACCACGTTGTTAAAGTGACTGAGGTTATTGACTTACTGTAATTGGAGTCAGATATCTGATTTAGTTGGGTATATCCATTTCAAAAGGAAAACCCAGGATTTTTGATGTTTAATCCTTTGTGTACTTTACTTTAACCCTTTGCCATTAGGTTGGACATAAACAATACTTAATATCAGTGACTAATGGCAGTGATTCCTCAGCCTGGTGGCAAAACAAAGCAGTTCAGAACTAATCAGAAAGATACAATCAGGTATTTCCAGAGGTGAAGGATACTTTTTTATTTTCTTTTCTCTGACTCTCTGGAGTTTTCTCTTTGCAGTAATTTAGGTCATGTCTACATTTACTGGAAGAAAGCTTTATCTGTTGCATTTTTTAAGTGGTGGTGCCAACTAAATCTAGTTCTTAGCAATAGGACTTTGGAAAGATGAATAAATCTCAGACTTTTTTTTTTTAGAAAGTATACATAAGACTTGTTTTTCCTTACTTGAAGTTAGAAGGGAAGTAACATTTTTGAAAATTATCATAATCTTATTGCAAATCAATCGATAAGTGTTATTCTCCCCAGTTTGAAGATACAGCTAATATATTTTGAGGACTTTGTTTTTACCAGGTACAGTTTATGAGCCCTACAAGTATTAACTCTTTGAACCTCTATGAAGTAGGAATGTTATTATCCCCACTTTACAAAACAAGGGAACTGGGAAGCAGAGAACTTAAAAATTTCCTCAACAAAACAGCAGAACTAGGGTACATTAGAGAGAGAATTTAAACAAACAAACAAAAAAACCCAATAAATTTAGTTCCGATGCCATTACTTTTTTTACCACTGAATTTATGTAGCCTCTCAAATGAGGAAATTAGTTCAAAAAGCTCATAGCCATGTATCTATTAAGTGGCAAAGCCAGGGTTTGAACCCAAGTCTGAGACCAAAATCTATATAGTCTTATTCACTATATATAGATAGATATGGATAAATACAGGTACAAATATAAATACAGATAGAGGTAAAGATATCTGAAATAGGTTGTGTGTTATTGAGGTGAGTGAATTTTCTCTTTGCATTCACTGGACCAATCATAGATTCTTTGAACTGTTTTATAATTCCACATCATGGTCAACTATGCAGTCTCTTCTGCATAGATGCCTGTAAAACCTCTACTGAAGATCTGTTCAATTTTTGTTTCTTCTATGAAGTTTTCTGTGGTCATTCATCCCCAGACCGAGCATGCAGAACAGGTGAAGTTTATCGATCTCTCCTTGGTGTCACTTCTGTATTCTTTTACGGAGCTTAGTTAAGGTATTTACCAACCCTTTATCATATGTATTTGTTTACACCTGTGCATCTTTAGTTAATCTGTGATACCATTAAATTAAGTATGCTGATTTGGTTTTTGTGTCCAAAGTATATAGCATGTTGTTGGCTTCTGGTAGGCACTCAATAAAAACATTGAAAAATTGATGGTTCTTATACTGTCCTAGATTTATCTAACTTAATATTTGCTTAACTGTAATGAATTCAAGCTACATAACTTGAAGAAATGTGATACTGTTAAAGCAAAATATGTATTATTATCTTTGTGCATTCTTGGTTTGGATAAAAATTTTTAAATAATAGCTTAAATGATTTTTATCCTTTATCACCACATGTGAATCAATCCTTTTATGCCTCTAAACTGATACAGGCATACCTTGGAGGTATTCCAGTTGGTTCCAGACCATCAGAATAAAGTGAATATCTCAATAAAGCAAGTCACAGAAATTTCCCAGTGCATAAAAAAGTTAAGTTTATACTATAGAGTATATTGTATTCTATTAAGTGTATAATAACTTTATGTCTAAAAAAAAGTACATTCCTTAATTTAAAAAATATTTGATCCCTTAAAAAATGCTAATCATCATCTGAGTCTTCAAGGAATTGTAATCTTTTTTGCACTAGTAACATCAAAGATCCCACGGTGACCACAGATTACCGTAAGAAATAAAATAACAATGAAAAAGTTTGAAATATTGGGAGAATTACCAAAATAAGACACCGAAAGTCCAATTGAGCAAATACTGTTGGAAAAGTGGCACCAATAGGCTTGCTCAACACAGGGTTGCCACAAACCTTCAATTTAAATAAAAAACAACAAAGTAAAACCCACAGTTATCTGTGAAGCACAATAAAGCAAACACAATAAAATGAGGTATGGCTTGCTCTAAATTTCCTAGTCTTGACCTTCTACCTCTTTTCAGGACACTCCTTCACTCCCATGGAGCCTGTTCTTTGCTTTCTCAGCATCTCTCCCTGTTCTATCCATTAGTCCCCTCCTAGCCTTGCTGCTCGCAGCTCTTCCCCTAGATGACAGTCAGCTGCATGCAGGCTCCCATTCACCTTTCTCAGTCCTGGGACAGGTTCTAGATCCTGTGTCGACTCAGTTGTTAGCTTTCACCCTCCATCTCTCAGCCAGGCACATATCTGTCTTCTTATCCCCAGGGAGAAGCAAAGTTATTTGGACTATCGTAAAACACTCAGAAGGACTTAATGGATAGTCACTTCTAAAGCACCTTTTCTGTTCTAACATGCTCACTCTGAGCCTCTGTGCAGTTAAAGTGGACGCTACTGATATGATGTATGAAACAAGGAACATTATCAAAATAAAGGCCATCAGTGAACAATATGAATTTGAAGTTTTTCCTTGTAATAGGCAGCAAGCCAAAAAATCCTACTTTTTTGTAAGAAATCAAAATAATGCAATTTTTACTTCGAAGCTGGAACACACTAGCACAGTGGGCTGTTTAAACTTCTTAATTATCTTCCCCATTGGAGAGTCAGATGGTTTAGACCTTCATGGAATGCTGGTCTATTGTTTTTCCTCTCCTTCTGTCATAGGGAAGGACAATGGAGAGGTTGAGGAAAACGTGATGAGACCAAGGACCAAAATGTAATATCATGTTAAAGCATTTCAAAATTATGTGAAGACAAATTAACACGAAAGGAAAAAAATGAAAATAAAAGGGTAATACTAATGATAAATCACAGCTGGGAATTTTTTAGAATTCAAGCACTAATAGAATTGATAGTGCTTTATTTTCTTACACATTTTCTTACGTTCTTAGGCTAAAGTGTCCCCTCTTTCTTTCTTTATTTGTCAGAGCAGTGGGTGTTACAGAGATTATTTCAGTGGTGAATCTGTGTGAAGATGAATGTTTCTCTCATTCTTGCCACTGATTAGCACCATCCCAAATGGCAAGTGTGATAAACCCTGATCTTTTGATGCCATTCCTGCATCCCCACCCCAACCCCAAACTCAAAGTGAGCAAAAAGATCAGAGAGGTTTTTTTTTTCCTTTTTTCCCTTGAAAAAGACACTGGCATTTCTCCCCATTTCTTCCTAAAGCAGACATTTAGAATAATCAAGACAATGTTCTTACATTTCCTGTTTCCATGGAATCTATAGAAGGTTGAAAGTATCCAGGATGCCCTGTTATCTTAGCCCATAAAACCATTATCAGATTTCCAGTCTCTTCAGCTTAACTTAGATCTTCAGAAATATAATGCAGGGCCGTTTTCAACAGAGAAACTCTGCATGAAGGGCCTTTTAAATGATAGCTTCTAAACTTTCAGTATCCCTTTGATGATTTCACACTCTATGACTATTTTTGCATCTTCCTGACATTTGCAGTTCCCTTGAGGCATATATTACAGTACACACACTACCCATGGTTAGATAATCACAAGTTTAGATATTTGTGAATGTTTAGGTTCTGAAGAAGAAAAATGACTTCAGGCAAGGATACTTGTCAACATAATCATAGAAAAACTCAGAAAATTCCATTTGCATGTATTCACATATGGTGAGTAGTTACATTTGTTTCCCTCTCATATGATTCTCCTTTTTTATTTTTGCTATTGCTATTCTGTTTTTCTTGGATTATATCTTTCTATAAATTTATTTTTAAACCAGAGTAAATTCATCATGGAAATTTTCTGATTTGTTGAGGAAAGGGTATGTGAAATGTGATACCATCTTGACATGAAATCTATTTTTTCGGAGAGAACTTTGAGGTGTTTAGGAGGTTTTATTTTTTAACTTTTTTTCCCTTCGGATAGCATCCATTAAATGCTAAATTTGTCCTTGATGCTTTGCAAAGAACTCATAATTCCTGGTTGAATCACATATTTCAGGCACATACCAACAAGCAGACACATATTAAAATAATGATTCTTTAGTTCTTGACTTTTTTTCCTAAGTGGAGGAGTAAACAACAGCAAGGCTGCTGATTGAATAAAAAGTTGTGCACAAGACTGAACCTGGAAATATATGAAAAATAGTACATAAATGAAAATTAGTTAAAGACATGAAAAAATAATTAAAATTTTAGATAAAATTTTGTGATTAAGAATTCAGAAAATTTGATAGGCCCTTTAAAATTAAAGGGCTACTAAAATTAAAACATTCTAAATTACAGCATTAAAATAATAGCAAACATGTTCTTCTTTAAAAAAAAAGATGAATCTTTATTTATTGCTAATATATCAACAAAATAACTTTTTTTGTGCCTGAGGATTTTAAATTGCTGTCAGATTTTTGTTTTTCTTTTGTTCCTTTTTACAGATTTATTTAATCTTCAAGTTCCTAGCTGTTGGAATGGATAAAATAGGCAACCACTACATATACATTTACTATTATAACTTTTAAAATTATATTTCATTAATTTTCATGCAATCTCCAGCTACTTAAGTAAAAATATTTTTATTACCACACTGTGTATAGCTGATAAGAAAAGAGATTCTGGAATCTCCTATTAACCACATCTCCTTGGACACATTGTTTAACTTCAGTTTTATCATTTGTAAAATGGAGATAATAATAGTACCTAACTCAAAGGGCTAAACTGAAGATTAAATGGACGCATATGGTAAAAGTGCTTGGAACTCAGTAGTGAAATAGCTATTGCTATTACTTTGCTATCAGGAAAGCTACACAGGGAATTAAGCAACTTATTCAATTCAGGAAACTAATCTTCCATATTTTCTTTTTATTAAACTTAAAACTATTTTTCTTTTTTTACTAATGTATATATTTTATTATTTCATGCTTATTACACGAATGGAGTGAAGACTCAGGTTTGCAATAAATAGAGCCAGCTTTCAGCATTATGCTGGTCTGTACTCATTAGTCTGTTTTTATTAAATAAAGTAATAGCTCAGTGTGTGTCAACATCCAGTTGCTTCAAAGTCACATTCCTGTCTTCTTTCTCTCCCATCACACTAACCAATTGTTAAATCATATTGATTCTTCTCCACTTCTGTCAAGTTTTTCTGCTTCTCATCACTATTCAACCACGACTTTAGTTCAGGCTTTCCTTACCTCTTTCTAGTCTTACAAACTTTACTCCCAACTTCCTGACCAGTCTTTCCGTGGTTCCAAGACATTTTTAATATCGTATTTCTAAGAAACAAACTGACAGTGTGCTTAAGATCCTACAATGGTGGCCAAAACTCTTCATTCAGTCTGTGCTCTTCATATTATGAACATAGTCTACTTATTGGCCTTATCCCACACCAGTTATTCCTTCTAAAACTTAACCCTTCGGTTGTACAAAACCTTTCACTTCCGCCATCTTGAGCCTCTGCTGCTTCTTCATCTCGGTGCTAGTACCAGGCAGACTTCTCTGACTGGAATCCAGTTCCTCTCTTTGGAGTCTTATGACTTTATAACTTCTCCCATGAAGCTTTTTCTTAGCCAACCAAAAGCTCTGCAGTTCACACCCAGGATTGGTGGAATCCAAAATCTGAGCTCATCCAACTCACACTCTTCCCCCAGTACAATGATTCTCAAAGTGTGGTCCTTGGACCAGCAGTATCAGCACCATCTGAGAACTCATTAGATGTTTTATTACCAACCCAGAGACCAAATCAGGAGCTTATAATACAATCCTTATAATAAATTGTTGTAATAAAATGTATATATCAATATTTCTGGCCTTCTCCTTTTACATTCTGTTGTAAATCTAAGATTTTTTGTATTAATCATCACTTTTAAAGTCTTCTTTACTTAAACCTACTTTCAACTGTATTGAATTTCAAGGCCTCGTATTAGGACAACTCAAAGTTGGGATGAAAGTTAACTACTTTTTTGTTTAGGTTCTTAAAGTTAGATATATTGATTTTGATCTAAAAGCTAATGATTCAGGAACTCTCTTCTACATTTTGCCATGGAAGAAAAGGAGATTGGGAAGATACCACCTATGGGAAGTTTAACATTTGGGTTATTTTCACTCCCTTTGCTTCACCCGTGCTTCTTTTCAACAAAAGAGATCTTTCATCCATTACATAACCTTTACTGTTTCAGAGATGTTTATTATTTCAATTCTAGTAAACTTGCATAGATGAGCTCAACTAAAATCACTAAAAATCCAGGGCTTTATTTGTGTGTGTTTGGGGAGGGAAGAGGTTCTATTTAGAATACTTACCTGAAAAAGTTCTATGAGGGAGTTCCCTGGTGGCCTAGTGGTTAGGATTCCAGGCTTTCACTGCCAGGGCTGGGTTCAATCCCTGGTTAGGGAAATGAGATCCTGCAAGCCGTGCGGTGTAGCCAAAAAAAAAAAAAAAAAAAAATCTGTGAAAAATTTGAGAGGTATTCCAGAAAGAACTGGCCAATTGCCAAACAAAATACATTTTATGGAGTGTTTTTACATGTAAAATGTTGCAAAATGTTTGCAAAAACATGAATCAGGATCAGTTCTACTTTTTTCACATACCCTTTTTACACATATAGTCATCATAAATCTATGTGATAATTGGCTGGAGATTGGTGATAATTATTTTTCATAGTGCTAAAATCTAAATATATGTCAACTGAAACTCTTCAGATAGGGTTTTTTATGCCAAACTGCAATATATTAATTAATCTTTCCCAGATACTCTGATAATACTTCGTCCTCAGTGACTGTGTAATGGCTTGCACATTACAAGCTTGCTCTAAGGTTATTAACCCAAGTAAATGTTTGCTCTAAAGTTATTAACCCAAGTTCTTTCCAGCAAATCCATCTCTTTTCTGCTGTTGCACTCTGTGGTGCTTACACTACTTATTTTATACAAAGTTGTCTTCTAAAAAAAGATTCCAAGTACCACTGAGACCCATTTTCCAGATGGATAAACCGGTCTTCTTTATAAACAGGAAGATAAATTCCTCTCTTCAAACTTATAGAAATAATTGGATGATAGCCTTGTAGTCACTAGTTACTCAGAAGATTGCATGCTGCTTGAAAGTAAATGTCGTGCCTTATTCGTCTATATGGCATTCTACCGAGTACTTTACCTGAAATAAGTGATACTCAATAAATCTCATTTTAATTCATTAAATAATAAATGAATAAATATAAACCTTTAAAAAGTTCCACAAAATATTTTGCATGCTCCTTATAGAGTCCTGAACCATAAATAAAACACAATTAAAATTTGAGTTATGAGAATTTGAAATATTAAGATGTAGAATATAACTATAGATTTCATTTATGGATAAAACTTTAAATAGTGTGAATCTTCCTCTCTCTACCCCTACTTCTTCAAAATTTCCCACAATTTTAAAGCTGTTGGGCTTATTGAATTGATAACCATAAGAGACAGTTTACATTCTCTGGTAATTAAGACACCTGCTAGGTTTTGTTAGAATCCAGGCCCTGTGGTTTCAAATATGAAGTTTGTTTCTTTGTTTTAATTTATTAGTGCATCTGTGAGTGGTTTTAGTAGCATTGTGCTATTATTTTAACATTCATAATTAATATTATTTTAGATCTTTTCACATTTTAACATTCATAATTATTACTATTTTAAACCTTTTCAATATCCATTGCAATGTCATTGATGTGACCTTTTAGTGATAGTGCATGGATCTAGAAAATATGTCTGGAGATAAATTACTTTGGAACAGAGTTTAGCAATGGTAAAAAGCTAGGAAGAAAACTAAACATCCACCTTGGTATATCTGAGGAAGCCCCTCCTCCAGACTCATTTTATACCTATTCCATGGGAAAATTGAGTTATGCAAGTTTTCTATTCTGTGAGATCTTTGGAATGAACTCTCAAATGAGATAGGACATCTCAATTCACAATCCTATTTTACATGAAATTCTTGCTACATAGGAGGAGTTTGCTATGTTCTCCTATCTCATGGAACGCTGTGGACACCTTGCTGCAGAGTTAAATGATTTACCCAAAACCCTCAAAAAAGTGAGTGACATAGCATAGAACAGAGGAATCCTAACACTCAGTCCAGGGATTTTCTATCACATCATTTCTAATTTTTAATTTTTAATTAAAAAATTTTATTGAAGTATAGTTGATTTACAATGTGTGTTAATTTCTGCTGTACAGCAAAGTGACTCAGTTATAGATATATATATTCTTTTTCATACGCTTTTCCATTAGGTTTATCACAGAATATTGAATATAGTTCCCTGTGCTATACAGTAGAACATTGTTTCTTATCCATCCTCTATGTACTAGTTTGCATCTGCTAATCCCAAAATCCCAATCCTTCCCTCCCTCCCCACCCCCTTGGCAACCACCAATCTGTTCTCTATGTCTGTGAGTGTGTTTCTGTTTCATAGATATGTTCACTTGTGTTAGATTCCACATACAAGTGATATCATATGGAATTTGTCTTTCTGACTTACTTTGCTTAGTATGATAATCTCTAGGTCCATCCATGTTGCTGCAAATGGCATCATTTCATTCTGTTTTATGGCTGAGTAATATTCCATTGCATATATGTACCACATCTTCTTTATGCATTCATCTGTCGATGGACATTTAGGTTGTTTCCATGTCTTGGCTATTGTAAATAGTGCTCTTATGAACATAGGGGTGCATGTATCTTTTCAAATTATAGTTTTGTCTGAGTATATGCCCAGGAGTGGGATTGCTGGATCATACAGCAACTTTGTTTTTAGGTTTTTGAGGAACCTCTATACTGTTTTCCATAAGGGCTGTACCAATTTAAATACCCACCAACAGTGTAAGAGGGTTCCCTTTTCTCCACACCCTCTCCCATATTTATTATTTGTGGACTTCTGAGTGATGGCCATTCTGAACGGTGTATCACATCATTTCTAATCCTAAATCTAAAAGTAAAATCTAGCAGCAGCAGCAACAGCAACAATACAACAAGGAAACAAAAATATGAAATACTGTACTATAAATTCATAATGACAGTTATATTTTACTGGTAACATTTGTTCAGTACTTTCTAATGGCAAACACTGTGTGCCATGCTAAACATTTTACTTTCATTTTATTATTTTAACTTTACAAGAACTGCTCAAATGTGGGTATTAATTTCTTCCTCACTTTGTAGGTGATAAAAATAGAACTTAGAAGAGTTAAATAACTTTCCTTAGGTTGCACAGCCAGTAGAAATTGATTCAAATTCTGACCTCAGAGCTCGTTCTCATAACTGAAACACAAGTGTTTACCAAAATGTTTACTAATGTTTACCAAAGAGCTGTCTCCTACTTTTAAAAAGAGAGATACTGTGGAAAGCTTAATGTGCTAAAACACACAGAGATTTCTTGAATATATTTAATTACAATTCGGACTACAAAAATTCTAGAACAGAATCACTGTAGCAGCATTTCTTTTAGTGTTAGGTGCATTTGTAGCAGCACTTGAGGTTCAAGTTGATGATGTTTTATTAAAACCTGGTGTCTTAACAGTTAATACTCAAGATTAAGTTTTCAACTAGATTATTATCTTTTGTATGGTAGTCTTGCTTGTGCAAATGGGAAAAATTTGAAGGTCAGATTTTGAAGTATTTTTGCCTTATTTATGAACATGAATATAGCCTGTTCCACTGCTTACAGCTGCCAAGTGGTCAGAAGTTTATAGCAAATTTAGTTATATTCTTTGAATATCTAAAAGCAGCCCAAACTCTGTTCTCGGTCATTCATACACATCCACACACAGACACACACATCATGTGCCCACACGCATTTTCCTGTAAAGGCATCATTTTACTAAAATGTAAAGGATGTTGGTTCTCTTCTCAATTTGTATTGAATAAATGAAAACGTCTTGGGGTTCCCTTCCCTCCCACTCCCCCTTTTCTTCCCCCTTTATCCCTTCCCTTCTCTCACAACTAATGCCAAGTTCTAGTTTGTGCCGGCAAAGAGTGATGTGTCTTAAGTACTTTATCACACTCTTCAATTTGTGGCCTTTTACCTCCATAGTAAATTGACTGTAAATCAAGAAGGAACTTTAATACACCAATAAAATCTATAAAAAGCTGTCTTAAAGAACAATGTTCTGTAAAAGCAATTTTTAAATGGAAACAGGATTTAGCATTTTTAATTATAAAATGTACAGCAAACTCAGAATTTGCTGCGGAGGTTTTTCTTTTTTAATTTAATTTCTTATTTAAAAATTTTTTCCTCCTCCCGAGATGTATGCTACCATTTCGTAGCCACTTGATGCATGTGCCTTTTTACATTTAAATTATTAACAGTTAAATAAAATAACAATTTCAGTTCTTCATTTGCACTGACCACATTTTAACTGCTCAAGAGCCACCTGTGGCTGTTGGCTACTCTGTAAGACAGCCCAGGTATAGAACATTTCCATCATCACAGATGATGTTCTGTTGACAGCACTGCCCAAGAAAGTTGGATATTGAACTAATCAAGAATATCAGAAAGTATATGTGTATAGTGTGTGTATATATATATATATATATATATATATATACACATTAATTATATATATATATACAGTAATTATATATGTAATATATATATATTATATATGTATATTCTCCTTTCTTCTTTCTTTCCTTCCTTTATATTTTTCTTTTCAATTTCTCTCTTTGAATAATTTAAATTTTGACCTAAGGCATTAAGTTGTTTCTTTTTTGACATTTCAGCAAGATCCCATTTGCTATCACTTTATATCCGCATGGGTGTGTGTTTGTGGTATCATTTGCAGCTAGCATGGATCCCAATCCAGAGATGTGCTCCTCCAGACTATGGCAGGACTGGGTTGTACTGTTGCCTTACACTTCATAATGCTGACACATTTACTAGAAGAGAATAAAAAGAAGATTATAACATTGTGATTTTACCTGAGAGTGTATACTAAATGCAGTGACCCATATCCAGAAGAGAGAAAGTGGGTTTTCCCAAATATCAGTCTTGGGGCTGGGTCACCTATAGTGGAGTGAGGATCAAGGGGATGATGGTAGGAAGAGCCAGGTCCTCAGGCCAGTCTCTGAGCCCCTCCTTGCACATCAACCATGTAGCTTTGAGTGTGTCCCAGTTTACCTATTTTACCTTACCTATAGGTGATCTGTAAATTGATTAATCTCCTCCTGGAAAATCTATCATGTATGAAAATATTCCAGTCAAGTGCTTTTTGGTTTTCTCTTTGGTCTATGACATCTCTAATCAAAATGTGATACAAAAGAGGGAATGCTATATTTTTAAATAACACTTAAACCATTTACATTAAAAAAAATTTTTTATAACATCTTTCTTGGAGTATAATTGCTTTACAATGGTATGTTAGTTTCTGCTGTATAACAAAGTGAAACCATTTACATTTTAAAGACATATGGCAATCCAGATTTTCCATTATTCTTGCAAGCATCACATTCAATGTACATAGTGACCGAAGTTCTCATTGGGGCGATTGCCCTGCTGAGTCCCCAGCATCACAACAATCCTGGTCATCTCTCCAGTCTTCACCTCTCATTAGAACCAAGTCCAGCTTGCAGATAAGTGAACACATGCTTCCCTTCCTTCTAAATACTATCTGGATGTGTTCCAGTCCCTTTGGATTCCAAGTCTACCTTCACTTTAGACACCCTCCTGAGTTCTGGGTCTCATAGTTTTGAGTCTGCTGTGTCCTCCCTAAAAGATTTAATTCCACCTTTCAGAATGTTTTGCTCTCTTGAAGCCCAGGAGTCTGTGCATTTATAGGAGAACATTATTTTCTCTATATTCTATGGATTAATTTATTCTCAGTGTCCGGTATTATACTAGCAGTTGAGGAAGAAGGAGGCATAAGACAAAACACCTTCCTAGCAAATAACCTGAAGTATTTGTTCAAAACTGTTTCCATTAGAATTCCCTGGATTTGTATTACAATATGATATGTAAATATGAAAACAGCATTCTGTTTTGTAAGATGAGGAGTATATATACCTTAGAGAGTTTGGACAATTTTTTTTTTTTTTTTTTTTTGCTTCCTAAGATCTATTGTCCATATCGTTTCTTTTCCTTTGAGACTCATTACTTCAAAAACTTAATTTTAGCCAGACCATGCATAACAGATTTTATCTATGGAAGAAATGACAGTGAGAAATAAGAACTGTCAAAGCAGTGATATTTAAGGAAGGTTTGATGTCAAATTGAAGGTTGGCATTTTAGTTTAGAAGTGTATTCATCTATTCTTTGACTTCATAAATCATATTTAGGCTATTAGTAGCTACAGTAATGAAGTTACTGTGGATTCTAGAAATGAGGGATTGCTAGTGTGGTCTATCCTGTATCTTTAATAAACTCTGGTTTTGAATTGCTAAAATTCAACCTATTTGACTGTGTCAGAAGAGCTTTAATGTCCTTCATTGTGCAAACTTTGTTTCTGTCACCATTGACAAATCCTAATAGGGATTAATTTAGTTATGGGTGACAGAATAAGCTGCAACAGTAACCCAGCATTCTGTCGTGGATCCAAGCTAGGTACGAGCTTTGCTTTTCCCGCTGCAGGCAGAAACTTTGCTCCATCTACAATCGACACAGAAATCCTCGCCTCTTCTTTCTGTCTGTCATTTGTTCTTATTTACCATAACCTCTTTCTTTCTTGTGAGGCCCAATTTAGAAGTATGTATTATGGAGGCATTTGAAACTGCAGTAATAAATATGTGCTCTACACATTTTTAATCACTTGCCAGTCTGCATTAGCTTTTTAATTATTAATAAAGTGAAATCCATTGATTTCCTCCAGTTGTTTGAACACGAGTCTGACCTAATCCTGCCTCAGGCTTGAGGGGCTCTGAGATGAACAGCAAATCCTTGAGCTAAACATTAATTTTGTGGGATTTAAACATAGTACTATTTTTTTATTCCTAAAGGAAGTTACTCCTTTGTCTTTTTCTTTCTGAATTTGCAGAAGTATTATGAACTTTGGTCTGTTCATTTTAGATATACAAAGTAAATCTTGGACAAAACAAGTTTGTGATAGCACTAAAATTTGACCTTTCTCATTATTTTGTGCTGATATTAGAAATTTTACCATG
Source organism: Pseudorca crassidens (assembly GCF_039906515.1). NCBI lineage: Eukaryota > Metazoa > Chordata > Mammalia > Artiodactyla > Delphinidae > Pseudorca > Pseudorca crassidens. The sequence goes on along the minus strand of NC_090300.1, from coordinate 118,735,024 downwards.
AATGTTCATAAAATAATAGGTTCAGAAGACTTTAATACCATTTTTAATTTAGATTGAAGCACATTTATGAGTAGAGCAGTTTTGTTTTTTCTGTGTTAGGAAGAGCTCTTTTTTTCTAGTTATATTTCAAACAATGTTAAAGTAACACATTTGGATTTATTTCATATTTTCTTAATGAAATCTCATTTTCTATATCTCTTTGCTCATTGACATAATATCAGTTAACATATTTTTATTTCTTTTACCTATAGAAGTTGAATGATATATCAATTTCCCTTCTCAATCTCCTGATAATTGCAAAGATGTGTTAAGCAGGATGGCAAGATTGCTTTTGAATGGAAATTTATGTTTGGTTTTGTTTGCCTACTTTTTTTTGAAAAATACAATTTAAAGGTTTAGAAGCTGGTGAATAGCATGAGCTAAAACTTCTAGAAGACAGAGAATAAGCATAAATAACTTACCTCATTCTATTGGCTCAAATTTTGTTTCTCAAGAACAAAAGAAAAATTGCCTATGACTACAGTATCACACACTGACTAGCATGTAGTCAGTTACTTAAAAATATATGAATGAATTTGTGAGTGAATTGGCAATCTTATATTCTATGATAAACTTCTCAAACAATGCTGTCTGATGATGATAGCTCTTTAGCTAGGACCATTTCAGATAGTCCAGAATATTCATATTTGGAGAAAATTGATTACAGCCTTTACTGATCCAAATGTCATAATGTTATTATTCAATCGTCATTGATTTACTGTTCATATATGAGCTGCTGAGTATTTGACTTGATCAATTTGGTTGTTCCTTGCAACCAAATTTGGAGTTCCTCACTTAATATTCTATGCTTATGGAATATAATTATACTTTTTTTCTGTTAATTTATTAAAATCTACAGTAGACTTTATCAAACTCAGAGTTAATGTAAATATTTATGTAACTGGGAGCTGAGAAATGGAAGGTTACAAGTGTTTATTTGACCAAACAGTGGCAAAAAACAAAATGTTATTTTTATGTATGTAGTCTTTCCCTGTATGGCAAGCCCTCATAACTGCTTCTGATCCCAAATCTCAGGGAATTTGTTTCTAACACCATAATAATCTTTCAAAAGCAACCGTGATTATAGTAACTTCAAAGCAGCAAGCATCTGTACTTTAAGATGGGCCAATGGAAGCTAGCATTCGTCTTTCATAAAAAAGCAATCGTGCTTTTCTGTGCTGCCACTTAGAAGGGCTTCCTTGGGGACCTTGTTAGATGCTTTCATGTGAAGACCATTTGACCCACTTCTGATTAGTGTGCAAGTTTTCATGGCAGTGGCTTCTGGGAGGGAGATGCCGTTGGCCTGTCGCCTCCCTATTCTTGAAGTGAAAGAAAACTCTCAGTGGAATATATTAAGGATAATAAAGGGAAGAAGAAACACCAGTTAAAAGAAGGATGAAATATTGAACTACTATTAAAAAAATTCAATGAACACATATTTCTGTACTGATTATTAAGAGGATAACACAGTCAGTAATACGGTTTCCTATTTTGTGTTCAGAAGAGTTTAACTTCTCCATTTCTTTTTCTTACAACATTTCAGAAATATGTGTTTTGAGAATGCAAAAAGTAAGTGAATTTGTAGCTCATTTTACTTTGGGTCAGTCAGTTTTCCTTTAGATGAATACTCATTTCTATGTTAGAATAACACTACAAAATATTAAAATGTCTTTAAAAGTAGCAATAAATATACCAAGAATCTCTGGATTTTAATGTTTCTAATAATTTTCATTATAGCTTTTATAGCCTTAGGTAAAATCTTTCCTCACCAAATTGTCTGTTGGCACGAATATCAGGAACAGTGTTGATATCAAGGTATCAAAAAGCTTCTAACCATGTTACACCACCTTTAAAATTCAATGCCAGGAGAAGATGGCGGAAGAGTAAGACGTGGAGATCACCTTCCTCCCCACAGATACATCAGAAATACATCTACACGTGGAACTGCTCCTATAGAACACCTACTGAATGCTGACAGAAGACCTCAGACCTCCCAAAAGGCAAGAAAGTCCCCACGTACCTGGGTAGGGCAAAAGAAAAAGGAAAAAACAGAAAATTCAATGCCAATTCTTCAGTAATAACTATTATTCAATTTGGAATTTATTTAAGTTCCAACTTGCATAAATAGGCCCAGTATTTCTCCTCTTCTTGTACTAACAGGATGCTTACACTCACAAAATCAAACTACATAGAAAATGATTTACTTAGTGATTTCTCCTGCTGTTTTAATTTACTTATACATATGGCAATAGGTTACCATGTAATCCAACATTTGCTCTCTTTTTACACCTTCCTTCCATTTAGGAGTACCACAGTGTAATTTTCCATTAGGATACGTTAATTTTAATGTAGTTTATTACATATCACAGTAGATTCCACACACAGTGTTCAAGTACTCTCATTTTTAATTTCTCTTGCTTTATCCCTTTAAAAACCACAGCTGTTACTAGGATAACAAAAATGATGTTGAATAGCTGCTTACTTTTCCACTTTCCCAGAGGGGTGGGGGAACAGCAGGTAGCATAGCCTCATCCCCAAACCAGATGTTACTTTATTAAAAATTGAACGTTTTGGAGGGAATAGAAGGAGATTTATGCTTTAGGAGAGCAGCAAAATTAGAAGGAATAAGACTATAAGATGGTCCAATTCAGTTTTAAATTCAAGCTTTGTTTATAGTTTATTATCTGCATTTTATTTAAATTGTATTTTAGATATTTGTGGATAATAAAAGCCCAAGTTCTAACCTGATACTAATTAATTGTTATCATTGTTAGTCCATCCAACAAGTTTTTCTGGAGTTTTACCATACACTGACATCAGGATGAGTTCTGTAAAGGACCTAATTGTAATAGAGTATAATACAATATAATTCCTCCCTTATAAGAGTTTAATTATTAATCACAATTTACTAAATTATTTTATTAGAAGTAGAATTTTTAAAGGAATTTAATATGTATCGTGTGATACATTAATCTACCATTTAAATTTATTTTTGTTGGATTATATTTTGCATGGATTGTTTTATACTTCTTTAAGGTATGAACAAGTCACAGCTTTGAAAGTGCTGTAATTTTGCCAGTATTCAGGACTCTTTTTTTTTTTTCTTCTCCAATTCATTTTGTAAGCATGTTGAAAATTTCAACTACTAGGAAATCATTCTGCAATAACGTAATCATTTGGAACCTCCAAATAATCAAGAAAATTGTGTATTTTCAAATCTAGCCATAAGGTTTAAAAATTACATCTGATAAAATTTTAAAGAAAATGTTTTCCATTCTCAATTGCATCCCTCCATACATCCCCAAGTTGAAATTCTTATTTTTGTCTCATCTACTTTCTAGGTTATTATTTGTATTTCTACATCCTAAATGATAAGATAGGTAGTGCCTTTTCCCATATCATTCAAAGAGAGAAGATTCATAATTTGTAAGAAAATTATAGAAGAGTCAAATTTTAAGGCTAGACAGTCTGTTATTCACTCTAAATAAATTTCTTTCTTGCTGTGTTTCTGAGTTATTTCATTTTTGAAATAATCAAATTAATAAGAGCATCCTCATCATCTTCCAATGACATTGTAGTGACAAAACAGTAACTACATGAAACACTTTGATCTTTAAAATTATTATGTGTTATTGTATTACTGTTATAGTTATTATGGCCACTAGGGACTAATTGAGCACAATTATGCAGAATCATTGATATTTAATCTATTGTACTTAAACACTTGTATCTATTTGCAGGTGTTGATATCTACTAAGCTTCCCCCCTCTACCCCAGAGTGCTAAATATCTCTGGACACAACCATTCTATTAGACTCTGCCATGCTTAGATTGCTGCTGTTGAGTGTCTCAGTTATATTCCTGTCAACTGCCAGTTGAGGATGGATGGTTTAAGTCTTGCAATGAGTCAGTCAGCAAAAGCACATCTTGTCGTTTGTTTTAATCTTATTAATTTCATTTTATTTTATTAGGTAAACAAAGAAATAGACCACACTTGTCAAGTTATTTCATAATACTGTGAACTCATGAGTAGAACAGTTTTTAGCTTTTCTTTGTAGAGGGAATGAAGATTTCATCTCTGAGGTCTATAGCAAAAGTGAATGCATTGAGAAAACAGTGTCAAGTTTAGATTATATATAAATATATGTTAAAATTTCCTGGTTACAAATACTTAAGGAATATTTAAAGCTATGACATATCTGAATTTTAGAAAAGATCTAGCTGTATGAGTAGTACACATATCATTATAGTATCTGTTTTTTCAAAGAAAACATTCACAGTGTTACTGTAGAAATAAATCATGTTTCTGAAAAATTATTTATCCCTTCATCCAAAAGGGAATTCATGCATAATGAGTAACTTGTAAGTGACCAAAAAGCTTAGTCAGTGAGATTGATCATGGTCTGTTTGTCTTTTGCACCCTACTAACCTAGATATTCTGTGAATTCAAAGTACATAAAAATCTACATGGTAGAATCCCTCTCCATGAAGATGCATTTAAACCAGTCTTATCTGAGAGTAAAAATCAGAGACATTAATTTCTATAGAGGGGTGGAGATGCATCCTCTAGAATAATCCATCTTTAGGCAGTCCATCATCACATCTCTTACCTAGAAGGCTCTGCCTACCTCTGGCTGACAGCCCAGGTTGGTGAGGGAGCTTTATAGGTGAGAATACAGTCAGTTACTTTGACTAAAAAATCCTAAATAAGAAATCTCTCTATGTACCCCTGTGTATTTAGTAGCCACATCGTTTGGCGAAGATGTATGTCTTTCTTTAGGCAATGTATATATGTATGATATTTACTTATAAATAAATGTCTATGAGTGCTTATATCATTCATAAAATACTTTTTTGGCAAAAAATTGGGATTTTTCAATTGCATTTATTTTTTAAAGAATTTTTTAACCTAATGGAATTTATAAAATTTTAGTGATCTAAGCTGTCTTGAAGTGGAAGAAACTGTTAAGTGTTTTTCTAGCTTTGTTCTGGATCTACCTGCAAAGCCCTTTAATTACTTTATTTTAGGAATATATGCTATTTTTAGAAAAATTAAGCAGTAAGAAAAAACAAAAAGAAGAGAGACAGAGAAAGAGAGAGAGAGAAAATTTTAAACACTTTTAAGTCTTAGTACCAGAAGGATGTTTTTAAGATTCAGGTGTTTAGTCTTTATATTTTCTAAGCAGGAGGAACTATACAGTACATAAGTATTTTATTATGTATGTAATATATTTTATGTATAAATTATATACACTGATAGTCACTTCAATAATGGAATAATAAGATTCATTTTTAAGCCAATTATATGACCTTTCCTTATGTACTTATTTGGACTTTAGACATCTAAGCCATTTACAATCTCTTCTGATTCAGGGAAACCAAAATAGAGGATTTTCAGGGAAGGTGCAGAAGTTAGTGTGGAATGCTGGATTGGGAGAAGTGAGTGCTCAGACTAAAAAGTAAGAGGGTGGTCTTGGTGCCCAGCTAAGAGTTTATTCTTAATTTTATTAACTTTGCCAGTGATTTTGTTCTATTCTTGAAATCTGAAGAGAGAGAAACAGAGAAAGAAGGAGATTACATCTAGTAGTTTATACTTAGTCTATATTTGGTGCAATATAATATCTACATGAAAAGAAAATTATTTACTTTAGTAAAGAAATTTTTCTTAGTCACATTTGTAAACAACATAGTTTTTTTTTACTAGACCCCTTTTTAATGACTTTATTAAAGGCAAGTCTTGTAAAAAGCCTGGAGTTAACAGAGGATTTTCCCCTCTTTCTAAAAGTGATATGATTCAAGATCCTGTGTCAGAAACTATCAAAGATCAGAAATTACTTCTTAGTAGTTGGTTTTTAACAGGTGCCTTTGAAAGTGTCTTTGAAAAGACAAGTTAAATTGCCAAGTTTGTTTTGTTGTGCTTTGTTTTTTCATATTTCCCTCCTTTCCACTCTCATTAGATATAGACTTTAGGAAAATACTTAAATGAACTGCAATGAACAATTTTAGAGAAGTACTCAAAACTGTTAACTATGAGAATAACCTAGTTAAAAACCTTGAATGAGTGATAAAGAGAGTTAAGTTTATTTTGGCACATTAATTCTCTTGATATCTAAAATTTCCCCCAGAAGTTCTGCAGACAGGGTGCCCTAATGAAAACATTCTTTGGTGACAAGAAATATTTTAATTCTGGCTTTGTAGTCAGGACATGTTTTATGGAAGTCTCTTAGTGATTTCTTTACCATGTGTGGCTTGACAAACCAACATTTTGTTTTGTTTTGTTTTTTAGTTTTAAATCACAATTCAATACACTTTAAGCTGCTGAACTGGGGATCTGAAATCTATGTTCTTTGGCACAAATTTCAAATTGTACCTTTTAAAGCCAAACTCCAAGCAAGTCCTAAATCCCTAAGTTTCTAAATTCCTTGAAGATAACACCATACCTTAATGAGGATTAGGCCATTGTTATGGAGTGTTTGTGTCTCCTCCACAGTTCATACATTTAAACCCTAATCCCCAGTGGGATGATAGTAGGAGGTGAGACCTGCAGGAGGTAATTAGGTGATAGGAGTGGAGCCCTCATGATGGGATTAGCGCCCTAAAAGAAGAGAAAGGAGAAAGCTTGCTTCCTCTCTCTTTTTCCTCCACCATGTGAGGTCACAGCAAGAAGAGAGCCATTTGCAAACCAGGAAGCAGGCCCTCACCAGACAGTGGATCTGCTGGCAACGTGATCTTGGACTTCCCCGCTTTCAGAACTGTGAGAAGTGAATGTTTGTTGTTTAAGCCACCCAGTCAATGGTAATTTGTTTGGCAGCCCAAACTGACTGAGACAGGAATATGCTCAGGAGTAAATTGACTTAAGTGGTCATGATAATGACTGGCACATATATGGTACTTAACAGCACTGAATATAGTGTTACCTTTTAAGGGTAAGAATACCTGTGGTGGTGGGCGTGTGTGCATCCATATTGATCTCTCTATCCTTTAACTTTTTTTTTTTAATTTATCAAAAGTAGAAAAAAAAAAAAAAAACACACTTGTATTATCCCCCAGAAAACTGAGGTCACAGAAACCCTAAGTAACCTGCCCGAATCACATAGCTCTAAGAGTCATGGTGCTGAAACTGAAATCCAAGCAGCCTGGCTCTAGGGTGTAGGTTGAAATCACGGCAGTACACTGCCTTGGGCTGGGCTTTTTTAGGTTAGGAGATACTTTGCTATGTGGGTATCAGGTGGGAAAAGAGAGGTGAAGAGGGGAGTGTGTGGAGAAACAAGACAAGGAAGATGGATAAGCAGGTAGAGGAAAGCAAACAAAAGCATTAGGAATAAAAGCATTGAAATTGATTTTTAAATTGTACTTCTTAAAACTGTCATTTTGTAATTACTCTAACCATGTAGCTTGGCTTTTGTTTAAAAAGATTCCTTACTTCTGGCCCAGGATGTGTCATTACCCATTCAGAAAATTCAGGCCTTAAGAACAATAGACTTAGCTCAAAGAGGAATGTATGGGTGACACGAGTAATCTGACTGTTGGTAAATTATAACCAGAACTATTAAAATGTGTCAATATCTTTAAGGACATCTTGTATAATTACTGGTAGTTGATAGTTCTGAACTGCACTTACTTTCCTGTAGCTTTTTGCAGGGATTGATAATGTGAAATCCACCATGGATTTTTCTAGAGTCATTTTGGGGGCCTTGTGAAGTGAACCAGACATCTGGGAGCATAGCCCTAAAAAGCCAGTAAACTCACTTTAAATATTAAAAATTATCCAGTGTATTTTGTTCTTCTAAATGTATCACTTTACAAGTAATTGATTTAAAATATTTAATTTGCATATAAGTGAGAAAGCATGATCAGCTTTTCTTCTGAGGAACATTCCCTTATTAAACTGTGCTTGTTTTGTGATTTGGTTCAAGAACACTTTTATACTGGCTAGTAGATGGCGTGTTATGCATTTGAGAGTGAGCTAAATGCAGGTATATTTAGTCTCACAGCAGCCCTGTATTTCCATTTCAAAGAAGAGGTAAAATGAGGTAGAGCCTAGTTAGGTGAATTTTCGAAATTCTACACCTAGTGAGTGGTAAATTTCTAATTTCAAGTCAAGTTTTTTCTCATTACAAAATTTCTGTTGTTAATCTCTGTGTCTTATTCTGTTTGAAGTAAGTTTTAATTTATGATCTTTCCTACCTTCTCTGGGAGGGTCCCTTGTGATAATAAAAATACAGGACAGTGTGAGTTTTTCAGATTGTTCTTTGGATTCTTGGTTATTTCCTGACACAAGTCACAGATACAGGGGATACAAAAACATTGTAGAAGGAATTAAATATGTCCAGAAATTTCTTGCCTTTGGTTAGATTGCTTCTTTGTCAGCCCCTACATTTTACTGAAAATCCAGCTCTTGTCAGATGGTTTATGAGTTTATACTTCATGTCATTTATACTGGTCATGTGCTACTGCAGAACTCTAGGAAGGGGATTCCAATCCTTAAATACAAAATGACTTCGTTTATATTTCTAGAATTCAGCACCTATTATTCATCCAGTGTTACGGACTTTTTCATGAATCCAAGTCTCCTCTTCACATAGAGACAGCGTATTTTATATTGCTTTGTATATATGCTGGATAGAACTCAGGAATTTTTTTTTTTTTTTTTGGCTGCATTGAGTCTTCGTTGCTGTGCGCGGGCTTTCTCTCTAGTTGCGGCGAGCGGGGGCTACTCTTCGTTGCGGTGCACAGGCTTCTCATTGCGGTGGCTTCTCTTGTTGCGGAGCATGGGCTCTAGGCACGTGGGCTTCAGTAGTTGCAGCACGCAGGCTCAGTAGTTGTGGCACGCGAGTTGTAGAGCACTCGGGCTTCAGTAGTTGCAGCATGTGGGCTCAGTATTTGTGGTGCACGAGCTTAGCTGCTCCTCGGCATGTGGGATCTTCCCGGACCAGGGATCGAACCCGTGTCCCCTGCATTGGCAGGCAGATTCTTAACTACTGCACCACCAGGGAAGTTCCAGGATTTTTCTCAAATGCTTCTTGAATTAGATTTTGCACTGTAATTCATTTTGAAGACTATCCTGTCTCTTTAAGAGGCAGAGTTAAACCTATTGGACCTATAAAAGGAGTATGCACTTGAAAACTCGGTGGGTTGGTGTCCTTCAGAGAGCATTGAGATATTGGAAGGAAAGCTCTAAGGGACATATTCTATGGAATTAGTAAGCAGGGACAGACCAAACATTTCAATGGAGTAGCGAATCCAAATGAGAATAGTGGAGTTTGAACTACACCGAGGTAATAAGGTTTTACAATTGGCACTTGGTCCTCAGGCCTCGGTTGCCTGGAGTAGATCAGTGTTCCAGTTTGGCTTTATGCTTACAAATGGTTGGCTTTTCACTTGGCATTTGCTGTAATAAAACAACACTGGCAAGTGGATGCCTCCAATTAAAGGTACCCAAGGACCACAGTTCCTTGACAACTATGGAAGAATTGGGGGATGACTCCTCGGTATATTGAGACTGCAAAAATTTTATGTGACAGTTTCTATATAGAATATCATTACTCATGGGTGCTTTGTTTTAAAATAAACATTAGGCATGGGGAAATCATTAAAAGAGGGTAAAGCCTTGTGAAATATAATAGTTTATGTGTAAGTTTATGTACATAGCCCCTCTGTATAAACATTAAGTGCATGCGTATGTATAAGATGTAGGGAGGCAAAACCGACTTTTAGTTGTGTTTATATAAAACAGATAATTTCATGATTACATTTCTTATTCTGTGTGTCAGTTACAGTATTTCTTCTCACAGTTGTTGGACAACAAGCTTTGACATTTTAAGAGCCTACAGATGTCATAATTAAACTTAGTAATCAGTCTAGAAATAAACACATAAATAACAAGGGATCCTAAAGGTCAGCAATATGGCACGGCATAAACATGGAATTCCAGTGCTTGTTTCTAACATGAAAAAATGTAGTCTGCAGTTCAAAGCATGTCATTCTTTGCATATGTTCAAATGAAATACGAAAGAAGAAAAACTCTCTCCAGATGATTAATGTAACATTTTACAAGGACATATGGATGTTCTTAGAATTTAATGGGGGCAGGGGAACTTACCTGGAATCAATTATGGGAAATTTGGCAAAATGGAAGTGAAGTACACATTCGCTATTCTTGTTATAATTACTTGACATGTATTATAAGGATTTTTAAAAATCCAAAAGAACAAGATGAGAGTTATTCCAGTCAACGGGAATTAATTCTGTTCAAATAATAGCATGACAAAAATGGCATCCTCAAGTTTTGGAACTGATTTTGAAGGATAGATTTCCATGTGTGAGGAATAAAGCTTTAGTACTGGCATTTTTTCTGCCCTGAAATTTTCTTAAACCCTCCCCAAGTGATGTTGTTTCTCCCAGCTCTTGTGCTTCTTCAATTCATATACTTGCACATACTTCTCTGAGAGCAAAATTCACAGAATTGTTTGTTTACTCATCTGTGTCACCAGACTAGGAGTTTCTTGAAACCAGGGACCTCTCTTATAATACGTCTTTGCATTTCCAGTTATTTTTGACTCATCAGGTACTTCTTATTTCATATACTGCTAGGTCAGGGCTGAGAGTTCCCAGTAAGTGATGAATAAGAATTATTTGCAAAGAAAAAAAAATGAATACATGTATATGTTAGTGCATAAATGTACAGATATTTACTGACTGTGATTTAAGAATTTCCATTTTAATCACTAGAGAAGGTAGAAAGTGTACTTTTTCATAGGAATAAAATAATATCAAACCTTTTTTGTAAAAGATATTTAAATTTGTTTCCATACCACAGTTGTATTTAATTAACAAAAAATTTAAGGTTACCTTAATATCTTTCATAGCTTCATATTATCCTTACAGTTAAGCCTTGAATAACTGTTAAGCCTTTAAAGTGAGTGTGTGGCAGGCAGTATTCTGCCCTAAATATAAGTTAACATTGCAGGAAACATTAGGCAATGATGGGAAATGTGCAGAAGTCAGAATTGCAATTACTAAGCTTAGGATAAATATTAGTTATAAAAAGTACAAGCTTCTGCCAAATACCAATTCTTCCAAGTCTAGTAAAGGACTGGAGATTTTTAGGAGTTTAGGAGTTTAAGAGGAAAGAAGGAAGAGAACACAAATGTCCTTGGAATGCAAGAAATACAATTTAATGGTGCAAAGGTTAGCCAAAAGTCCCCTTGGGCCAAATCCAGCTCGATCCAAAGCTGAAAATATTTCCTGTGTGGCCTTTCACAAAGATGTTTGCTGAATGGCGAAAATTAGAGGCCTCCATACTTGTTATTCTATGTACTAATTTTTATTTTGCAAACAAAAATTAAAGTTAAAATGACTAAGTCAGAAATTAATGAAGCAGTTATTTTTCTTGGTTCCTATAGGAGAAGTTTGAGGCAATAACTTAAAATTTGTTTTCAACATGGCCTCATATCATTTTTTCATGTTTGATAACGCTAACTAGATAACAGTTATGAATAGTAATAATAATCCTATGCTAGGTCTTATATTATTTATTTTCCAGGATTTTAGAATATATTTATGTGTAAGTTAAAAAGTAATAGTATGGGGCTTCCCTGGTGGCGCAGTGGTTGGGAGTCCGCCTGCCGATGCAGGGGACACGGGTTCGTGCCCTGGTCCGGGAAGATCCCACATGCCACGGAGCGGCTGGGCCCGTGAGCCATGGCCGCTGAGCCTGTGCGTCCGGAGCCTGTGCTCCGCAACGGGAGAGGCCGCAAGGGTGAGAGGCCCGCGTACCTCAAAAAAAAAAAAAAAAAAAAAAAAGTAATAGTACGAGTGTAAGTGGTTCACTTGTTCTTTACACATTTTTTAATTCGAGGCTTCAAATGTCACTCTTTGTCCCCCCTCCATGCTTTCCCATTTCTAAAATCATTTGTAATTGTTTTTGTTATTTGGATTATTCATGCTTCTTTTCAGCATCTTGGGATTGCTGATGAAAATGCACAGTGCATGACTTTCTCAAAGTTTACATTTTAAACTTAGCAAATATTTGAACTTTATTTAAAGTTTAGGTTGCAATGTGATAACTACTCAGTAATGAGGCTCTTTTATGAGGAGGAAGAGGAAAAAAGGCTTTATTGGTTTTAATAGCTGTCACTCCTTTTATGTTTGTAGGTATTCACCGCTCCTAAGTGATGAGGGAGCAGGGAGCATTCATATTGCCTTCTGCTCTCAAGGAAGATATGGTACAGGGGCATCTGGAAAATTGGTTTTTTTGGTGGATTAAAGAAAAAGTTATTAATCGGTTGGTCAAATATTTCCTGAAATAATTACTACATCAGCCACAGAATAGTTTGTCCTGGACCTTCTAGAAGAGCTTTTTTAAAACTATTTATTATGGCTTTATTAAACAAATATAATAAAAGTACTATGACAGTTCACTGATGTATCGCCTTGTTGAAAATGTGGTTTCCATGCCAAGAACAAATATGAAAAAGAGCATTCTATTTCCGTAGCACAGCTAATCACACTGTAATGTGTGTCCATCAGTTGATCTTTTGGAGGAATTAAGGGAAATTCAAAAGAAAGATTATCATGTGCAAACAATGAGAGTTTAGATATCTTGCTTTCTGGCCTAGGGTCCTTCTATCCTTCCTGCAGCGTTTACTTTTTGTATCAGGAGTTAATTAAGGTGAAACATGAGGTAATTAGAGTTAATCCTACTGGCCTCCTGCTGACCTGTTGCCTCCTAGGCCATGGCCTGAACCGAACTATGTTCACAGTTTAAGAAAGGAAAGCATTTTTGCAAAAGTGATGCTCATGCTTCTTTTTGACATGATTCCTAATCTTTAGGACTATTTTAAAAAATAGGTCTTTGCACAGAAAAAGTGTAAAAATGATCATGTTCTTCTAAAGTTTTGATTAAAAAAAACTATTCTATTAATACATACCTAGTCACTGACAGGATTATGGAGTTACATTCAGACACATTACATGTTACTGTAAGTTAAATTTATAGTAATATAAATCTTTAGTTTTGATTATGCTGGAAACTTATGCCTTTGTTCCCAAATTTATCTTCCTTTAACAGATTTGTCAATGAATTATGAATTTATAAATGTATCTTAGCAATTGAATGGTGGAGGGGAGGAGATGAAAAAAAACCCAAAACCTTCCCTGAAGTTCCTTGAGGAACATTCCAGTCCTTACAATGCAATAAACAGATCTGTTAGGTAGTAACTGACTTCTCCTTAGAATAAATACACCTCTGTGTTTTGAGCATGTTCATTCTAAAATGAGTTGTGTGTGTGTGTGTGTGTGTGTGTGTTGATTGTATTTTTGTGTTTTCAATGAAGGAAATAATAAAAAGATTTAATATCCTTATGAAGCTTCTCTAAGTTGAAAGGAAAGCACATCCCCTTTATAGAAACCCTAGTCTTCTAATTTACCAACCATAATAGAATCTATACTCTTGCCAAAAGGCATTTTATTGGGTTGTTAAGATTTTAGAATTGACAGACCCTCTGTATTAATTAAACAGCAAATTGCTAGTAAGCAAGTCATGGCGTTTATAAAGGAGGACACTTAGAGAAGGAGTAAAATCTCTTCTGTTATAGTTTAGAATATCCTATCAGGTCCTGAGCTAAAAAGTCTATTATCATAAATTTATTTTTGTTTGTTTGTTTTCCCAAGTGCTATCAGGGTTTTAACTTCTATTTAGGCTACATTGATTTCTCCTTTTCTGTCTTTTTAGATGTACTTTAGAAGAATTGCTTGTGCAAGCATCTTGAATTTATATACATTTTTAAGTCCTTTACTGAGATTAAAATCACTTTTGTGGAGTAAACTGTTAAAGATTACAGAGCAGCTATACTGCAACAAGTTGCTAGTTCATATCTTCTGTTTGCGACTCTGAAGCTGTTAATATTTATGTGGCCAAATCATAAACTCTTATTTATTATGGTAGTCAATTACAAATCTTCGAAGTGTCTGAGTCTTACTTTTATTTTTTATGAGAGAAAAAAGCGTTATTTTTTTTCTACAAGCTTAGGCTTTAAGTCTAAAGGAAATGCAGGATAAGACTGTGTTTTTTTAGTGATTTGGTGTCAGTTCCTTAAAGTGGAAGTAGAACCTTTTCTCTGCAAAATTGCGAAGAGAGCATTTGTACTCTGGCATTTAAGGATGTAGCAGATGAGATTTTCTATTGATCCCAGTGGCAGGGATGAATGCCCTGCGAGAATAAATGAGCCGCCTTTATGAGGCTCCCTGTCATCAAGGATTTAGCTGTTTCATTTGGAGATTCCTGTAAATGTTCACCAGATTCATGGCCAGTAATTTTCACTGGAGAAGGACTGCACCATGGGTAAGCAAATGACTCTTTGTCATTAACGGTTTCAAATAGCATTAAAAATGTTCTGGCAGCTCTGTTGATTCTGATGAAGCTATAGAGCCAAACTGCAGTGTGTCTCTAGCTAGTATTTCCAGTTATCAGGCCAAGGAAAGGACCAAAGTGAATAATATGTAACATATATGTACCCCCCTTGCTGCCCACATACACATACGCTAATTCTGCTCACACAGTTTTTCAATATGAAGATTTGAAGTCCAGAGATGTTCATATTTAGAATAGCAGAATAAAAATACATGTTAACCAGAAACTACTCCTTATGTAGTTAAATTTATACATGCTAACCTTTGTGTCCTTAATTGGGTTATCTTCTAAGGGATCAGTAAATTGATGCAATAACTAATTTACACGCTCTGCTAGAAAGGTAACTGCCTGAAGATGTTAGATATGAGGTCCCACTAGTCTACCAAAGTTGGTTTTGAATTAACATTGAATGCAGCAGTCTTCAAAAATTCTTGAAACATGACAGATAAATCGATTAATATATCTGTCTGTGGGATCTGTTTCTATATACCCAAGTTTTTAGTGTATGTATTAATATTTAAATTACCCACCCTTATTATAAGGCTTCCATTTCTAAAATTCTTATTCTAATTATTAGTCTTTAAATTTCATTTAGAAGTGTATTAGAAAAATCTATAGCTCATGTTCTTGGTCTGTAATAGTTCTGGCAGGGGCTGACTGAGAGATGACTGTGTTACATACAGTCTAATAAAATGTTAAGTAATTTGTAGTTTCTCATAACCACAGAGCAAAAATAAAACTAGTTTAGCACCACTTTTAGGGTTCTCCTAACTCCTGATGCCCATTCATCCCTGTCTCCACAGGAAAAAAGTGCCCACAGGCTACTTGCATGCTTATCCAAAGTCATCCCAGAGGCCCTCTCATGCATTGCTAGTGCAGTGGTGTGGTTACAAATTAATAAAACCCTTATTAAGGACAATTTAACAATATGAATTAAAGTAGTTTTAGATCCAGCATTTACTTTTGTAAATGTATATTTCAGGTAAATATATGTATGTGTGTAAAATAGCACTATCTGTGTAAATTTATATATTATGGCAAAAGGTAGGCATCAACTTCTAAAGAGAATCAAGTCAATAGGAACATCACTAAAAAAGGTAGGGTATATCTTACTTTGAGCCGTAAAAAGAATGAAGAAGGCCTTTATGCATTGATACAGCAAGGCTTACAAGATACTTTATAAGGAGGAAAAAAGAAAAAGATACTGAATTGCACATCCTTTAATGTTTTCATCCCTGATATATCAAGTTTGAATGTTCAAATTACATTTATCCTCCTCACTTTAGTATTGTCGATTTTGGCTGGCTATTAGAAAAAAAACCCTAAATTTATATTAATATGTGGTTGACCAATAGCTTCATACCTTCCAGTGATGTTTCTGATTTAGAAGAGGAGAGTTATTAACTCACATGGAATCCTCACTGGTTAAGTTTCAGGAAGTTCTAAAAGGATTTTGCAGGCAGTATGTGTGTCATCATTTGACTAAAGGAGCCCAGCAAGCCAAAGACAGTTATAGGCCCTTTAATCCACATCCCTGACAAAAGGAAGAAATGGCCACACCAGTCACAGCAAGCTTCTACCTGGAGATTGACACCTAAGAGGGCTTCCTGGGAACTGCCTTTGGAAAACCAAGAGAGGACAAGTTCAAGTACAGAAGGAACTGAGCTGCTGAGCTTTAAACCAGTGTAGCTTAAATTGTGGTTATGACACATGTGTTATGAAGACACACAACACATGACATTTGCTTTATGCAGGGCTGTTTGCTAAAAGTGAAGACTCCAGAGACCCCTCCATCCCCAAGATCTACTGAATCAGGCTGTAGAGAAGAACCCTTGTTTGAGCACTGCAGCTTCACGACTTAATCTCGCAGTTTTCCTCCTCCCAGTAACTGGTGAGAATGGAATCACAAACCAGAAGTATTTGTTCCTGGAATACCCAAGCCCTGAGTGATGTTTGAGCAGCCAAGTCCAGGATTCTCTAAGTAAAAGATCTGAAAGTCTTTGAAAAGGGCTTGAAAGTCTCCTCCTGCCTGGACCGTATCCCAGAAATGCTTTCCTAATCCATTTCCTAGGGGCTCTTAGCTCAGTCCTGGCCTAGCCCCACACTTTGTTTTATGCTTAGCGTTAGCCTCTGCCCTGGGACACTGCGCTAGTGAAGTGTGTTCCTCTCCCACTGTAACTAATGCCTCTTGGCCTTCTGGGGATGAGTAACTGCAGTGGATTCTTGGAACTCTATTCAGTCATTAAAAAAAAAAAAAATTATGAAGCACAACTTTTGAGCCCAACACTTTTCTAGGCCCTGGGAATCCAGAAAGGAACAAAAGAGACCAAAATGGAGCTTTCTTTCTACAAGTGGATATAAACAACAAACAAGAAAATAAAATATATTATTTGGATAATCAAGTTGCATAACAAAGAGAAAAAGCATGAACCGGAAAAAGTGTGTGTGTTTGGGTTGGGTGGGGGCATCTGAGAGGTTCCAATCTTCGATAAAGTGGTCTGGGAAGGTTTGCCTGAGAAGGTGAATTTTGAATGAAGCCCTAATGGAAATTAAAAATAAACATGAAAACAAACTAGTTTGTGGAAATGAGGGGTGGGGGTAGAATATGTTCTAGGAAGAGGGTCCCAAGTCAGAAAGTGCCAGAAGGTTACTGTGAATGGAGTTGAGCACGAATAAGGTAGGGTGAGTTGAGTTAAGAGTGGTGAGCAGAGGCCAGGTCATGGAGTCCCTTGAGGACTTTGGCTTCTATGTTAAGTGAGTCCATTGAAAGTTTTGAAGAAAGAAGAGACATGGTCTATTTTATGTTTTAAAAAAGATCACTCCTGGCGTTTAGTTGAGAATTTTACAAATCAGAACTGAAACAGGGAGATAAGTTACTATGATCCAGGTGAGAGCTAACCAGGCAGAGGCAGTGGAGGTGCTGCAAGGTGATTAGAGTCTGGTACGTTTTGAAGTTAAAACCATCAGGATTAGATCATGTTATGTGAGGTTATGAGAAAAGGGCAAGAGCCAAGGAAGAATCAACTATTATCAGCTTAACTGATAGAAGGGAATTGCCATTTAATGAGATGGAAAGACTGTGAGAAGTGAAGACTTTATGGGCGAGTCAAATTTGCCTTGTCTATTTGACGTCTAAAAATGTAGACGTCAAGTAGGCAGTTGGAGGAGTGAGTCCAAGGAAGAAGTCTGGCTTGGTCATATAAATTTGGATAGGAGCATACATGTAGTAAAGTCATCAGATTTGATGGGACTACACATAGAGTCCGTGGAGGTGGAAGAAATCCTAAGACTAGGCTTTGGGTCACTTTATTTTTAAAGGTTGAGAAGATGAAAAGGACCTAGCAAAGAAGACTGAGAAAAAACCTGTTAGATAGTAGGCAGAAAGTGGAATGAATATGTTATGGCATAGATGAAGTGAAATAAATGTTTAAAGTTGGAGAGAACATTCAACTGTGTCAGACGTTACTGAAGCATGAAAGGAAATGAGCCACAGGAACTGACCAACATGGAGGTCATTGGTAACCATTATAAGAGTAATTTTGCTGGATAGTGGGGGTGATGTCTTTACTACAAGAGGTTCAAGAGAGAATGGGAGAAGAGAAATCAAGAGACAGTAAGGAGGTTACACCACAGTTCTTCAGTCCAGGCAACAGAGAGACGGAGAGTATCAGGAGAGGAAAGTGGGGACAATAGAGAGGGGTTTTCTTGTTTGTTTTTAAGGTGGGATAAATAAATGCATGTCTGTGTGTTATGGAAATCATCTAGTAAAGAGGGAAAAATTGCTGATACATGAAGGAGAGAGGGAAATTGCTGAAGCAATGTCCTTGAATAGGCAAAAGAGATGGGTGCTAGGCAGAAATGGAGAAGTTGCTCTAATCTGGACACACAGACATCATCTGTTGTCATGAGAGAAGGTAGATAATGGGCCCAGATGCAGTCATATGGGTGGGTAAAGGAGGTAGATAATCACATATATGATTTTCGTAGGGTACAGTTCAAGATGCAAGATCATTTTTTCACATTAATGTTTGAAGATAAAATGGGAACACTGGCTTACATCGTTCTGTAGAGAAACAATGAATTGTGTTGAAAGAGAACAGATTTCCAGACAGTGTTGAGATCACACGTAATCTGTTACATATGGCTCCTTTCATAGTCAACTTGTATAAATAGAGAATTCCTTTTCCAATTTAGTTTAATTAAACAATGAACCTTTGAGTGTTCATGATTACTAAGACCCCACCCCTGCCTGCAGGGAGCTGCCTGTCTGGTGGGACAGCCCCAAAGTGTGGTGACCATATTTTCTAAATAAAAATAAAGACTGATGACCCCACCCATGGGCTGAAAACAGAAGAGAATATTTAACATGAGGGCCATCCAGTGATATTCAGGGCATATGTTTGCCCTTATTGTAATTAGTATCAGATGTTTTATGTGCTGAACTAGAGAAACACAGAGTGTTATGGAAGAACAGAAGAGCAGATGCTCAACTTTCCCAGAGAGATGTGGGAAAGCAAAGTTATGGCTTTGAAAATTACTGAAACAAAGGGAGAGGCAGGAGTTAAGCCTGGGCAGGTAGTCATACTGAATGAATTTTATTCTAAGAAGTGTGTGTGGATACTATTCTCTAACCATCAATGGTGACATAATCATGTCTGTATTGTAGAAAGATAAATCTGGTAGCTATGTGGAGGAGAGAATGGCCAAAACTGGAGGTAGTAAACTATTAAGAGTCCTCCGAAATAGCCCAGGCAGAATATAATAAGGAAATGGCAAGAGTGATTGAGAGGAGAAGGTAGATCCTAATGTGTTTTTTTAGGGGAAGAAAAACAGGACTTTAAGACATATTTGGAAAGTAAGAGAACATATAACAATGACTACAAGGTTCTATTTGGGGTAAAAGTTACACTTTGATGTCATTTGTCAAGACATAGAGTTCAGAGGATGGGCAGTTTTGGTCAGGAGGTGAGCAAACATAATAAGTTCATTATGTGCATGTTGAGTGTAAGATAATTTCAAGCAGCTGGAACGTCTGGGTTCTGTTTTTCTGACATCTTTCCTTTCTTTCACTGGGCATTGGATTTATCACTGGAACTCAACAGAAGAAGAAAAAAATAGCAATATTTAGGTGCAATTAAAATGATGTGAAGGACATTCAATGCTAAAGGACAAATTCATTACATACCAAGCAAAATCAAAGCTTCCCAATATTTTTAGTTCAGGGTAACCACATTTTCTTGATTTATTTTTTGTAAGTTATACGATTTGCCAAAAACATTTTGCTTTCTTCTTTGTTATTATATATTCATGTTGAATCAATCGATTGATTAACAAAAAAAAAACTAGAGAGATCATAAGAAAGGAAATGATAAAATAATACACCATAAAGAGAAGGAGTAATCTGCTTAGAGATACCCTTTTCTTCCTAGGTTATGTGCTCAGTGGAAAATGCTGTGGGGTATAGTTTTAAGATTTCTAGGAACTTCAAGAAAACATACATAATAAATGCATCAAGCTCCCTATTACATTGCCCAAGTCATTAATTATACACCAAGACCATTTAATGACAGAATAGAATGCTTATTTGACCAGTCCTCAAAGACCTCATTAACTCGTGCCTTTCTAGTTTATGGATTCAGTATATTGTAAACCTTCAAATATTAGTAAATTCGTTAACAAGCTAAAGAATGCCATAATATGCCATGATATTTCCTTCTGTTTTCGAATTACACTATCATAACATTTTCATACTCAGAAAATGGTACCAACAACAGGTAGATTATCACATGAATTTACTAGCATTATGTTTTATTGAGAGATAATACATATTCAATGCATTTTTCCCTGGAAACTTGGTTAAATTTAATGCATAATCATGACAAATACATTAATTGCCTTTATTGTTAATATATTTATAATTTTCTCATTTAACATGTTTAAAACTTTTTTTTTAGTTTTAATATTTTTATTAAGTAGATGACTTTGTTATTTGCCTAAAGTGTTCTGGGGACAGCAGAAAAGATAAAAGAAAGAATAAATAAATGTACAAACCGAACTAACAAACCCTTTTATTACCTCAAGTTTTTTTTTTAAATCTTACCTTGAACAATGTTAGTAACCCACTAAAACTAAGATTATTATATGATTTTCTTACTTGTGGAGAAGTATATGAAAAAGTCCCAGCAGCCTTTTTGGGACTTCTAGTGTCTCTGAAGAGATGCCAGCTTGGTCTAGCATGGAACGGGTATAGTACTTGAGCAGTACTTTATCATTGGAACTCAACAGAAGAAGAAAAAAATAGCAATATTTAGGTGCAATTAAAATGATGTGAAGGACATTCAATGCTAAAGGACAAATTCATTACATACCGAGCAAAATCAAAGCTTCCGAATGTTTTTACGGCAGGGTAAGCACATTTTCAATACTATATACTTTTTATAGTATTAAAAAGCAGTTGGTGCTTCTCATTTTTTGGACTATATTCTTACATAGCACAATAACTTTCCAACTTATCAGCTACCTCCATATCCCAAAACAAGTGTACATTTTTATTGCAGATATAAATAGTAACCTTTTGAATTATAAGGTAATTTTTTATTAATCATGGCTCAGCTTACCAAAGACACTTTAGAATTGACTTAATTCTTCAAAATGTTACAACTTACTCATTTCCATGTATATTTCTCATTTTCTTGTTTTTCTTGGAGAGTCACAATTCGGAGTATTGTTTGATGTGAAATCTCTTTAAGAGCCATGAAGAAAATTATTCTGATTCATACATTCATATGACTGATACATTTATGGAAATTATTGTTTTACTAGGTGTTATGAGATTTAGAAGGGAAAGGCCCAACCTACATTTTCCAAGAGCTAGTAAATAATAAATGTTGTTTTCATTTAATTATTTATTTTTTTTAACATCTTTATAAGAGTATAATAATTGCTTTACAATGGTGTGTTAGTTTCTGCTGTATAACAAAGTGAATCAGATATATGCATACATATATCCCCATATCCCCTCCCTCTTGTGACTCCCTCTCACTCACCCTATCCCATCCCTCTAGGTGGTCACAAAAAGTTGATCTCCCTGTGCTATGAGGCTGCTTCCCACTAGCTATCTACTTTACATTTGGTATTGTGCATATGTCAATGCCACTCTCTCACTTCGTCCCAGCTTACCCTTCCCCCTCCCTGTGTCCTCAAGTCCATTCTCTACGTCTGCGTCTTTATTCCTCTCCTGCCCCTAGGTTCATCAGAACCATTTTTTTTTAGATTCTATATATATGTGTTAGCATATGGTATTTGATTTTCTCTTTCTGACTTACTTCACTCTGTATGACAGACTCTATGTCCATCCACCTCACTACAAATAACTCAATTTCGTTTCTTTTTATGGCTGAGTAATATTCCATTGTATATATGTACCATATCTTCTTTATCCATTCATCTGTTGATGAACACTTAGGTTGCTTCCATGTCCTGGCCATTGTAAATAGTGCTGCAGTGAACATTGTGGTACATGACTCTGAATTATGGTTTTCTCAGGGTATATGCCCAGTATGGGCTTGCTGGGTCATATGGTAGTTCTATTTTTAGTCTTTTAAGGAACCTCCATACTGTTCTCCATAGTGGCTGTATCAATTTACATTCCCACCAGCAGTGCAGGAGGGTTCCCTTTTCTCCACACCCTCTCCAGCATTTATTGTTTGTAGATTTTTGATGATGGCCATTCTGACCGGTGTGAGGTGATACCTCATTGTAGTTTTGATTTGCATTTCTCTAATGATTAGTGATATTGAGCATTCTTTCATGTGTTTGTTGGCAATCTGTGTATCTTCTTTGGAGAAATGTCTGTTTCAGTCTTCTGCCCATTTTTGGATTGGGTTGTTTGTTTTTTTGATATGCAGCTGCATGAGCTGCTTGTGTATTTTGGAGATTAATCCTTTGTCAGTTGCTTCGTTTGTAAATATTTTCTCCCATTCTGAGGGTTGTCTTTTCATCTTTTTTATGGTTTCCATTGCTGTGCAAAAGCCTTTAAGTTTCATTAGGTCCCATTTGTTTATTTTTGTTTTTATTTCCATTTCTCTAGGAGGTGGGTCAAAAAGGATCTTGCTGTGATTTATGTCATAGAGTGTTCTGCCTAAGTTTTCCTCTAAGAGTTTTATAGTGTCTGGCCTTACATTTAGGTCTTTAATCCATTTTGAGTTTACTTTTGTGTATGGTGTTAGGACGTGTTCTAATTTCATTCTCTTACATGTAGCTGTCCAGTTTTCCCAGCACCACTTATTGAAGAGGCTGTCTTTTCTCCATTGTATATTATTGCCTCCTTTATTAAAGATAAGGTGACCATATGTGCGTGGGTTTATCTCTGGGCTTTCTGTCCCGTTCCATTGATCTGTAATTCTGTTTTTGTTCCAGTACCATATAGACAGATACTATAAAGGTCTTCTAAGTTAACATAACATAAATGTGTGGTTTCAGTAATGCCCTATCATAGAAAAGCTTAAATCATACTTTGTCAGCTTACAGAGCTATATTGACCTTCTAACATACTAATAATAAATATTATTAACAATAGCTATCAAGTATTGAACACAGATATGTGTTTCACATATACTATCTCATTTAATCCTCACCTTAATGGTAATACTAGCATGTTCTTGGTAGAAATAAGAAAACGGAAGAATAAAAAAGTTAATTAACGGTGATATCTGTAAACACATGTCATAAGTAGAGTAATAATAAAATGAATTGAGCATGAGAACATATATTACTGTGAAAATTTTAAAAAAAGGAAACAAATACTACATGGGCATTAATGTTATAACAATAGTGTGGTATGTGACAGATAAATGGAACTCCGTGTATTATAAGCAACTTACTTCTAGCACTTTCTGCTTCTGCCTTCTGCCACAAAACCCATCTCACAATATAAAAAATATTAGGTGGTCATTTACTATGACAATAAAAATAAAAGCTACAGTGCACATAGCTTTGAAACCCTGCTGTTTGGAATTGAAAACTTTATCTGTTTAATAGAGTTTAATATGAAATATCATTATAAATAAATTGGTATTTGTTAAAAAGGAAATAAAACCAACTCCTCTAAAATGACTATATTTCTATGCTAGGACTGGAGTTTTTGAGTTGCCTTCTAAGGCTGGTATTTCTCAAGTATGCTCTCCGTATGGTCTTCCTGAAAATGGGGTCGGAGAAATGATTAAAAATTAAGATTACGGTGCCCAAACCACACCTTCAGCATCTAAGTCTCAAGGAACAGGATGAATCGGCAATATGCATTTTAAGCAAGTATCCAGGATAATTTTTTAATACTAAATACCTAAGAACTATTGATCTCTGTTGAATATTCAAAATATCCCTGCCCCAATTTCTTTAAAAAACCCCATTTCCTTAATTTTTAATTTGATCTTATATAAGAGTCTGATGTTGGTGAGAAGGAAGAAAGGCCACAACATGAAGCATGATCTCAGCTTCCATACATTTTCAGTTCAAAGAAGCTGTATTAAGTAAATATTTAAGGTAAATATTTTACAGGCTTCTTTTTGTTAGTCAAGTCAGTATGTTTGAAAAGCCATTTTAAAAAATACATTTAAATAAGTCTGAATATATGTACGTATATGATATTGTGTATGGTGTGTCTCTCAAAATGAAATAAAATTAAAAGGTGTATTTTGGTCTGTGTCTAGCTATTCAGAAAGAAGCCTTCACATTTCATGGGATTGGCTCTACCAAGGGCCAGATTTCCTGGGCACACATCCTTCTGGGAGTGGCTGCTTTCTTTACTTCCCATTTAGCAGCTGTACAGCTGGGAAACTTCCAACAGAATAAAAGCCACCTGCTCCAGTAATGATTTCAGCCAAACAGGCGGTTTGAAGCTTTACCAAATGTGTTGTCTGTCACTCTGATTCAGTTTTTAAAAGGAAATTAAACTGGTCAGATATTCATATAGAAAATATGTCCTGTTTGTTAACTCCGGTTGTGCTTGAGGTTTCTTTCAGTCTACCAGATTCCATTGATTTGGAGATGCCCTTCTAAAATGAAGAGTGGGGATTGTTTGGAGAGATAGGTTTGGAAAATGAGACATTCTAGAATGTGTCCCTTATTGCATGCTACATTGTTGTACTCTGAGACTGCATTATTGCCTTAGTCTAATCTCAGTAGATTCAGGTACATTTTTTCCCCATTGACAATTTACCTTTAATATGTGGTTATGTCCCTAGTCCTGCAGACTAAATGTCAAACTCCCATTAGAATTTTCAATTCACCTTTCTTCCCACCTTGGTCTCTATAATTATTTAAATTAGTCTAAAAATGAGACAATATAACATAGAAAGTAAAAAAAAAAAAAAAAATCACAGGCTTTTTCAATCCCATGGATGCAAGATGAAAGCTGGCCTCCGCTGTAATTTGCCCCATGGGCATGCTCTTTTACCCCTCTGAGCCTTAGTTTTGTAATCTGTTAACTAGCATTATTTTGTGGATTAGGTGTCTCTAGAAATATCACAGGACATTTGTTTTATGTAAATATTTAGTATTATCTGTTTTAAAAATTTTTTTATTTTGATAGATTTATGT
The DNA here is from genome assembly GCF_039906515.1 of Pseudorca crassidens. Taxonomy (NCBI): domain Eukaryota; kingdom Metazoa; phylum Chordata; class Mammalia; order Artiodactyla; family Delphinidae; genus Pseudorca; species Pseudorca crassidens. Next base: position 118,709,977 of record NC_090300.1, on the reverse strand, counting down.
TTTATATAATTATCCATCCCATTGATATCTACATCATGGCAAACATCCAGAGAAGTTTCAAGTTTTATCTCATTTTACCAATCTGACCATGTATAACACCTTTTATTTCTGTTGCCATATTCAGCATTATGCAGAGGATGATGCAACTTCACTATGAATTTGTAAGAGTATTTCATAATGGTAAAGGCTTAATGTAAAGATTAGCTCATATAATCAAGATTTTGTTTAATGATTTCAGGAAAATGTTCTATGCATGTACTTTTTAAATGGGCCTCAGGTTTTAATAACCAGAAGCATTGAACTAGTGAGCATCATAACACTGTTAAAAACTATAAAAATAAGTTAATTGAAGTGGATATAAAAGATGAAAAAGACAAGAAGGATTGGAAAAATAAAAGTGGATCAATAGGGTTTAAAAATAATCCATTGATTCTCTTATTTTCAGTAAAGTAAAAATTTTATTATAATGAACAAATAAATTATAGAAAACTTAAATAACTTAAAGTGTAAAAAAAAGAATATTTGCTGTTAAAGATATTATCTCCCTTTGTACATTAATCCCATTAATTTAGACTCTAATTTGCAGTTCATCAAAATTCATTTGAATGAATTAGAAATAATATCATGAGAAATTAGATTCATGTGCTGATTTGTATTCTTGCATTTAATGGGCACTTTGTTTTATACTCTTCTGGTAATTTTAAATGCTGAGGCAGCACCGTAGAATATTCCAACATTGGCAGACTAGTCACAAAAGTTAAGAAGCCATTTACCTAATGCAGTATTAGTTTAACTGCCCAATAGCCTATATGCAATTTTATGGTACTGGTATCTGAAAGCCAAATCAAGTTGGTGTAGAATAAGATAAGGAACTGGCAGGTTCTTACATGTGATATTTTACAACTTTTACTTCCCTACTATACCCATTATATCTTTTTTTTTTTTTTTTTTTTTTGCGGTACGCGGGCCTCTCACTGTTGTGGCCTCTCCCGTTGCGGAGCACAGGCTCCAGACGCGCAGGCTCAGCGGCCACGGCTCACGGGCCCAGCCGCTCCGCGACACGTGGGGTCTTCCCGGACCAGGGCACGAACCCGCGTCCCCTGCATCGGCAGGCGGACTCTCAACCACTGCACCACCAGGGAAGCCCCCCCATTATATCTTTTAATGTGAAGACAGTCTTCCCCAGAAATAGACATGAGGCTAAGAAGGCATTTATAGCTAATATGTATCTCTCTGCCCTACAAGGCGATTATGTCTTAGTCACCTTTGCATTTTAAACTGTTCCTGGCACAAATTTTGCATATGGTGGGCATTCAGCACGCATTTTTAAAAATGTCTTTGACATGCCTTCCTAAGATAGAAGGATGACTCTGGAATCAATCTGTTCCCAAACTGCTGTGTCAAAAATTACAATCAGTTCAATAATATTGAACCACAGAATTATTTAAATGCATTTCAAGCATGAATTTTAAAGTGATTATCTTAATATTTTCCTGCAAAACATAGCTAATGTGTTTCTTTGCATTTTCCTGACCTCCCCTCATTGAATTTCTCCATCTTTATTGCTGAAGGGCATGGCACTGATTGGACACTCACAGTGATTTGCACCTATTTTTCATGAACGTGTCAGCCTATCATTATATAATTATACGACTTTCTATAAAAGCGTAGAAGGCTTAGAAAATAATGTGCCCTCATTTTATGAATACTCAAGTACTCTTTGAATATAACACTTTGCTCACTTTTAGAGATATGATATGCCACTGGAAGGCTATCATTGGGTCTTTTACGTAAATTACTATTTTTCATTATTTACCAGTTCCCAGTTGCCCCATACATAGTGTAAGTATATTCTCTGTGGCAGTCAGAATTGTACAATCTAGAAGTTAAATGATTAAAAAAGCAGATTTCCTGGGATAAATGCAGTGTAATGCTATGCTGTGCAGTGTAATGCAAGTAACTACTTTTTCTGTTATTTAGTTACTAGGCAAAAATCATCAAAATATATGGTAGTTAAGTAAATGAGGATGCTATATTTTTAAGCAAGATTTATTTAACCTTACTATTTAGTCTCTATGATGTCATTCAGATAAATTATTTTTTAAAGTCTAAATGAATTAGCATGTCATATTAATTACATATTTATTGAGAAGCTACTATGTCCAATTAAATGACTTTCTTATGTAAGAAATGGACCTTTCATGCCGCAATCTTTCAAAGTAGTTACAGAATTAAGACATACATGCAACACAGAACAGCAAATACCAAAAGTTTAAAATAAATAACTGATAAGATTATATTAGGTTGAAATATGTGAAATTGTCCATTTTCAACTGTGATTGCCCTAATATAACTCCAAATTTATCACAGTTTTACCTCATACCTCTACTCTGTGCCTCTGTCCTTACTGGTCCCTCTACTTGGAAGGTCCTTCTCTACTTTGTCTGAAGGGAACACCTGCTTTTCACCTGTACAGTCTCAGCTAGAGCACTATATTCTCTGAGAATCTTTCCTGAAATTCACAGGATGAGTTAGACACTGCATTATTGATTACACACCTCTTACTTTTAAAATACTTCAATGTGTGGATATATCCTATAGTACATAATTTCATATACCCCTACCTCACTGTGGTCCTTCCTGAAAGGTAGTTCCTCCAGGGTAGTGTCATAACATATTTGTGTCTATAGAGCTGATTAACCTGATTGGCATGTAACAAGAGTTAAGTAAGTGCTGAAAGAATGAATGTGTGAATGTATTAATAATTCAGTAACAACATATTTTTAACTGGGGGAGATCTTGTAGATCTTGTACTTCTGCCCCTCATTTTACATGTGAGAAAAACTGAGGCTCATAAAATAAGAGTTTTTCATGGTTCTTTAAGAGTTGAGTTAGAGCTGGGATAGCACAAGCAAGATATGAAAATCATCTATAATGTATTTATTTACTTGAATATCTGTGCCCGCTAACTTCCTATCTTATTCTACACCAGGCTGGTGTCGCCTAAGGGTACCAGTATCTCTAATACTTGGGAGATAATTAGCACAGATATTCAAGCAAAGCAATAGTAACTCTGGAATAACTCCAGACAATGACGATCAGTGGAGATATTGTAGAAGAACTGGGATTTAAATCAAATCTTGAATGATGGGCAGAATTTTATTGGAGGAAATGGGAGAGTGTGAGTGGAATGGTATGAGCAAAACGTTGAGGTAGGAAGGCCTAAAATGTGCAGAGAAGATCTAGTGAAGAGAATATTAGATTAGTCAATGGTTATTCTTATGTCCTTAGAAAGTGTGTGGTTTTAGTCATGGGATAAGTTCTTGCTGGCTTTATAAGATAATGCATGTGAAAGTTTAGAGAGTATCCCATCTAAGTTGAAAAATATCAATTTGCAAAAGTATTCTACATTAAAAGTTAGAACAATGTTGAAAATTAATTATAATCTCATACTTTAAAGCTTGGTTTACACATAAATGTATTTTTACATTACTAAAACAGCTGACCTTCCACACTGGTAATATAAAGGGTTTATTTTTTTTCTTCTTTTGCTTCTTATTTATCACCATCAAATTATTTCTGTCAACTTTAGAAAATGCTGAGGAGGTTTCTTAGATAGAGAGCTTAGTTTTCTTTTGTATATTTCCTGGAGATAAATATGAACACTCTGTGTGTGTGTATGTTTGTGTGTGTGAAGTCATAAGGATGGGGTTTGGGGGGAGTCGGTGGAAAGAAACACTCCCTTGATAATGTAGCTCAGGGTTTGTCAGCTCTGCCCATGTACCCACCTTTCCACAGCATGACATCACAGCTAACAGAATTTCTTCCTATGTTTGGCCTTGGCTCTAACGTTCTCCTAAGAAACGTCACCACAGGTAGACAAAAGGTTCCAATCCCAGAAGAAAGAAAAACTAGCTATTGCCTGGAGTGGACAGCCTGCTGACTCCCACTGGCAATAAGGAAAAGATAAGGAAATGACAGCAAGTTGTTAATTTATAAACCATAATTTTCCCAACTGCAAGGTTTGCAGTTTCTGCACCTGGTCCATTGCTGACTCATCTCACCTGAATCATTTAGTCAGCTTCATTGTGTTTGCAAGGACTGCTAATTACCTCACTGGAATAATTTAAACTATCAATAAAGAATGCAATAAATCATTAAAGATAATGGTTAATAAGGAGAAATAATTTTGACTATTCAGCTTGCATTGGTCGTTGATATAGAAAGATTAATTTTATATTCTATTTTTAACCTTACAGGCAACTATTAGCCATTTTTTTGGCTGAGTTGAGCTGAGCTGGTTTTTCATTAAAAACTTGGCATTTATTTTATCATTGAAATCTTTACTGTGATATCTCATTCCAAGGAAAAAGAAAATATTGTGAGTTACCAAGAAAGCACAACAAGACAAATGTTATCTTTTTAATAAAAATCATTGCAGCATAGCTTTAAAGCACATATAGTTTTAGTGCTGTAACTGAAATTTTCATCCTTTTCAGTCTACACCAGTACACACACTTCTTAGTCCTGTTAATTCAGAAGATCGATCTTTTTTCCTCTTAGAACTATAGCAAATATGTGATTTTATTTGTGACTGAAATTTAAAGGAGATACAGTATCAAAATTATCTGACCTGTAAGACCTGACAATTGAAATATTTTATATTTCAGGCATTCACATCAAAGCTGAAGTGATATTTTAGTGTTAATTTCCATTTGAATGTTTTCAGAGCAGTGCTTTTTTTCCCATAGCTTTTAATTTATTTTTATGTTTTTGCTGTGGCTGGACAAAGTTGAACAACAAAAAATACTTATACTTTGTAGTCATGTTGGACCATTGCATACTAGGATTAGATTGCATAATGCATATATGCATGACATCAAGAAATTTTAATGCAAAGATTTTCATTTTAACAGTATAATAAGAACAATGCATTTTGTGTCAAAACGCATATCTGTGGAAGAGAAAGTCAGAGCCATACTATAGAATTTTGACTTATTTTTAGATTGGAACCAAGGAAATAATGCTAATCTAAAATTATACAAGACATTTTTTAATCTATGAAAATGGTTTATTTTGCCCAATCTGAAAACATGAGAAACATATATGACAACAGAGCAAATTTTTTAATCTTACTGTATCATGAAGCAAATTGGCCGTTTAAACACAAAGTATGAAATTGAAAGTATCAACTACTCTTGCATATGGGAGAATGAAAGGTCACAAATGCAGTCTCTCTTCTGTGTTTTATTTCTCCATTCACTGATTCTGGGAACAGGTCAGAGCTACATTTTATTACAATCTTATAAATGTACCTGACTTGTTTTTACTAGGCTTTCCCACATATTTTTTAAGCCATCATGGTGGCCCCAACTGGTACCCAACTGGTCAGAAAGCATATAATAGAAATGAACAGTAGTCAACTAGTGTTCCCTCCCCCGAACCCCTATACAATTAACCAAATAAAATTCTACTCTGCTAGTATCTGAGGGGAATCCAGTGAATTATAGAGAACCAAGGACATTACTGTTTGTTCTGTTCATGCATCTTTTGGTTAAAGTAATAAAAAAACAACTAAAAATTTCTCATGTAAAAAGCTGGTTTATTGGCAAAGATGCTCTCATTATTTCATGAAATTCAAGGACAAAAAGTGAAGTTGAGAGTAGTGAAGTTGAAAAACAAGGTTGTAGTCTCTGTAAGAAACACAGCGTTCCCTCTGTGCCCTGTTTCTTTCTGCCTGTTGGTGCCTCTGCTCTCTCTGTTTATACATTTCACCTGTAGTTTGAAATGACCCCATCCAAGTTGCAAAATTATGGCCTCTTAGTTCCAGTGACCGCTACCAACAGTTTGGAGAGAGAGAGAGAAGGTGGATTAGCATGGCAGAGCTTACGAGTGAGAGCCTATCCTGGTCCACTCTGCTGTTACCATGACCATGGGGATAGATCAAGTGAGTCTACTAGTAGAACAGAGAACGATAAGCGTGTTTTATATAATCCAACCCCTATGCCTGGAAACAGGGCATAGACACTGAGTGATGGCTAGAAATCCAACCCTGTGTTGATTAGCAGTTCTGAATAAATTCTGGGGAGAAGGGAGGACTTGAACAGATTCTTGAAAGATGAGTAGAAATTGACTGGTGGGAGGAAGACGGGTCAGTTCAGTGGGAACAAAGATGAAAGATTGGAACCTGTAAGAGAGCTCTGCTGAATGGTAACTAGAAGAGTGAGGACAGGAGCTGAAGGTCTACATGAAGAAACTGTGAAAGTTTGGAAAGGAAGGCTATATGGAAAGCCTTGGATGATAAACCATGAAGTTTTTACCATCTGGGAGGGTATCTTTGAAGTTTTATTGTTATTGCATTTGTATGTATGTCTGTAGGGAGTGGCTGCTAATCAGAGGTGTGCTGGTAAATGTTTAATAGACAACTTCCAAAATAAAATTGTGTGTGCATGTAAGCATTTATTTATTATAAATTTTACTGATGTGAAGGATGTGCAACACCAATTTACAAATAATAAAATATATAATACCTTTTATTGTGAATCTCATATTTCAGAGTGCTTTCACAGATTTTTGCAAAACTCTTGTATCTGTAGTCAGTCTATGGTTGCAGTTCAATCATGATTTACCAAATGGAGTTGAATCCCAGTATGCTAATTCTTTTCCCAATACATTTATTGTCGTCATCTCTAATGTGTGATCTACTGTTAAACTATTTCTCATCTAAATTATATTCTTCAAACTGAAAACTGTTTCAGCTTCAGTACCAATTGTAAATGTATATAATCTATCAACAGACTCACAAAATACCTGAAAATTTAGCAATTGGCTTTTGTGGCCCTGCATGAGCTGCCTCTAGCAAGTAACTGCTTAGTATATGAAAGGTGATGATGATCTTAACATCAATGGAAAATAAAGTTGCATGTGGGAAAATCTGCAAAATAATCAGTGGGATTTGATTGGACATGAGAGCAAGGTGGAATTAAAGAAGATTTCAAAAATTTATACTTAGGTGAAGGGGATAGGATGATACCATAAGAGAAAAGGGATATAAAAATCCATGCATTCAACAGATATCTATGGAAGAGCAAATACTAATGAGGAGAAGCTAAACATCCTACATGGTGTTGAGGATAATTTTCTAATTAATTGTTGAAGTCAACTACAGTTCAAAAATAGACGTAATTATTGATTTCTATGAAATTAAGCTTCTCTTTTCAGCTTTTAGTGGTAACCTTATTTGCATGTTCTTCCTGAAATGGCACCCTCACTGGACTTTGAGCCTTCCCAAAGCAGAACCTGTCTTACTTTCAACCTGTGTTCCCAGTATCTAGCTCAGATTTGACTCATAATATTCAATAAATGTGGGTTGGGTTAAGAAATAAAGAATCTATAATTGGCTCCGTAAAAGAGGAAGGCTAGTCAATGATGAAAAGGGGCAGACTAGTTGACATCAGTCCTTAGCCAGGCCGAAAGAAGATGTTGATGCTAAGGCTAGAAAGGCTTGGTTTTGTTCCTGTCAAATCCAAGGAAAGACTATCAGTCTATAAGGAAGTCTATAGGGAAGAATTAATAACAAAAGTATGTGGTTTGACGCTGATGTTTCACTGTCTCCAGAGTGAAAACTCTAGCAGTCATTGGATATAGAGACACCCTTGAACTCTAAACCCTGGAACTAAGGATAAGGATTAAGAGACTTGTATTGGATATTGTCATAGCTATAAATATTTAGAAAAACTAGGCAGAACAATTCCCTCTGCAGCATACAATCTATGTAAAATATGCTTCCTACTTCTTTAGCAATTTGGAATCAAATCTTTGAGATTTGTTTTAACTCTTCTGTTTTTATTAATATATATAGTCAGAATAAGGCCAAAGAGGGGATTATAAAACAAAAAACTATTTGTATATTCAAGCTAGAGCAGTGCCTCTACAGAATTTTATAGGAAGTGTAAGGAATGGCATTTTATATACAGGGTTTTTTTTTTTAACCATGTATATATAATTAAAGAGAATTATGTATGAGGAATGCAGAATGGCCTCTGTGGATTCATTGTGTTCCCAAAATTCATTTGTAAATAATCATTTGCAATATAGTAGACAGTTTTGCATAGAAACAATCCTGGTTTTTAGTTATCCCCACACCAGTCTATGACACCTGATTTAGCTCAGTGCCTGAAGTCTATGAAGGCATTAATGATATTACAGGCCAGGGATTGGCAGACTATGGTCTGTGGGCCAAATCCAGTCAACCTCCTAATTTTGTAAATATAATCTTATTAGAACACCCATGCTCACTCACTAACATATTGTCTATGGATAGTTTAGGGCAAAAGTGGCAAAACTAAGTAGTTGCAACAGAGACCTTTTGGCCTGGACAGAAAGCCAAACAATTCAGAGAAAACATTTGCTAACCCTTGGAGAGTCTTTAATTAATTCTTTTTTTCTTTCTAGTTTTATTGAGATATAATTGACATATGGCACTATATAAGTTTAAGGTGTACGGCCTAATGACTTAACTTACATACATCATAAAATGATTACCACAATAAGTTTAGTGAACATCCATCATGTTCACTTCTTAATTAGTCTTTAACACCACAAGGAAGAGTGAATTGTGGGGAATTTTATTCTGAGTTTTGACTCTCAAGATCAGGAATGGATTATCCTCTACCAGAGCAGTAAGCAGACTTTTTGTGCCTTGTAGCTTTCCTCTTGTATTTTCCTGTCCCACCAGTCAGTGACTAGCAGGAATTGATCCACCGAATCTGAGGGGGAGACTCCAGCAGGATATAGGCTAGAGACATAAGAGAGTAGGCCTGGGTTATTTCTTCTGTTGTTTCGAGTCCTTTGGAGGAGTGAGGACATGTGGCTTGATTGGAGGCCACTGCCTTCTCTTGGGAGCTTTTGATGAAGGAGTCTTTTGCAGGGTTGAATCTCCTCTGCTTCCTTCCTTCCCTCTCTCTACCACTGTTCCCACCTGGCCTCTCTGCATCTCAGATCCTCCTCAGGATAGGTCTTAGGGTGAGGTACCATGTAGACGTGAGTTGAAAGTTAAAAGATTTTATCCTGGACAGGAGCCAACAGAGCAAGAATAGGAGAGATAAAGTGGATATTAAAAGCAGCTGTGAGAAGGAAAAGGGGGCTCCTGGGCCACTTGGGTATCTCGGTTTATTAGCTAGGAAAGATGAACATAAAGTAGGTATTGCCTATCCTGTATTATACTTTCCTAGGCTGTTCTGTATTAGGCTCTATTATTCTTTGTCATACTGGCAGTGTTACTGGTAGATGACACTTACGTAATGTTGCCATGGGCCAGGCAGGGTGCTTGGCATGCTCTGCTCTCAGAGGATTTTCCTTCTCTCTCTCTAGCAACTGCGCTTCCTTTTTCTTAGATGTAATCCTTGTCATCTAATCTTTAAATAATTGAGTTCCCCTAGACATAGTTGTGTGTGCTCTTAAAGCTCTCATTCTTTACATCTCCCCGGGCAGTCACCTTTACTTCATGGCTTCAACTGACCTCTATAAACTGATAACTCAAGTGTGTAACTCTCGCCTGGACCTATCTTCTAGATATCCAACCACCTACTTGGAAACATTTCCTTTGGGCTAGCTCTTGGTTTTCAGTTTTGTTTGTTTTTTTATCCTACTCTTCTATCATAGCCTATCTTAGTGAATGTCTCCATCTTTATGAAATTTCTCAGTACAAGAATTCCTGTGTCTATCTTGCCCCTTTCCTTTTCCTTATTCCCTGTACTTAGTTACCAGGTCCAGTGGATTTCCTCTCCTAAATTACATTGCAAATCCATCTACTTCTTTCTATTCATAATGCCACCATCCTAGTCAAGCAGCGGCATTTCTCTACAGGAATATGAAACAGCTTGTTATCTGGTCTGCCTGAGGCCACTCTTAGCCCTAATCATGTTGCTCGTCTACTTGAAACTGTTCAGTGATCTCCTTTTGCTTTTGAGAAAAAGTCCAGTATTGTCAGTGTTACCTACAAGGTCATGCATGATCCTTGCAGCCCTTTTCACTTCCTCCTACATGCCATCCTTCTTCCAGTCTCTGATTATGTTATTCCCTCTGCTGAAAAGACCACTACTTCTCTATCTTTCACCAAGTAATCCCTGGATATCTTTCTCAGCAGAACTTAAGTCAGAGCCTCAATGTGAATTGTTCACGAATGATCAGACTAAGCGAAGTACCCGAAATTTCCCATATGCAGCTATAATCACAATTGTAAATTAGTACATAATTATGTAAAATCTGTCAGCTTCACTAAAATCTAATCTCTTGGAGGATAAGGGTTAGATAGCCCTGTTTAGAGTTATGTTTCCACCTCCTAATACACCAACTCTATAAATATTGAAAGAAATGAACCTACTGACAGGTTGAATGAATGAGCTCTTTAACACATGCAATCTTGTAAGATATTAATTATTACCACCATTCGTAGTAAGTAAGTAAAACTAAGTTTCAGATCTAGGCTGAGACCCTCAAATCGTGCACTGCAATATGCTGCAAAGAAGGCTTAGGATGTATTTGTTCTCGTCTGTGTTCCCCATTGCCACGTATAATGAAAAGTTGTTGAGGTCCAGCTACTTACTGGATCCTAGGTAAAGGAAGAGCAAATCAATATGTAACACTGTTTTTGGTGTTAAGGGTCAAATTTAATAAATTGTGTACCTTATTACTCTTACATAGATAATGGCTTCACTGAATATCACTCTTTTATTTTAAGGCCACTTATAGTCTATTATTATTTTTGATGCAGTCACATATAAAATAAAAAAATGGCCTAATAATGAATACTTGATCCCCAAATCATGAAATCAATCTTAATATGCTTGGAAGATTTAACATTTTCTTAGTGCAGTGAGATTGATGAAGTCCCATTAATGAATATATTGATGAGATGGAAGAAAATGGGCTCAACTCTCTTTTGTCACCAGTGAAATGAATCTTCAATGCAAACTAAGAAGTAGGTAAAGAAGAGGCATTAAAGCAACTGTGTAAGTGTAAAAAAGTTAATTCTTAACATTCCTTTTAAAAAATGTCTTAACTGTGCATTTTTATATAGATAATGAAGCAAAATCAGAAAATTCATTTAAGATTAATACATTTAAGTTTCTTCAATGAATATGCTATGAATCTAATTATTTTCTTTCTAGACCAGGACTATAGAGACTCAAAAAGAACTCCTTTTCCTGATCCATCAATGGAAAATATTTCAAATCATATTTTATTAAAAAGTATCTAATAAGAAAATGTCTTTTTAAATCAAGTAAATACTAAGAAATGTGAAAAATAATTTTTTAAAGAAATTAAACATTTCTTTTTGAAACATTTATATTTTAGAGGCAATTTTGATACGACTTAAAAATTTCAAAAGAATTTTTTTCCATCTAAACTCTACCAGTCAAGCAGTATTCCCACGTTAACTAACTTGAAGACAGATACTAATTGTACCCCCAATTTGTAATGCATCAGTTTAGCACTATTGATCTGCTAAAAAAAAATGAAAGTAAACTATGCAAGAGCCAGTCTCAATACCAAAGGAATGATCTATTGATTCCATCTGACAATGCTTTGTCTTCATATCAATGTGTATGTGCAGCAGAGACCAGTTAAGAATGGAACAGGGCGGACAAAGGTCAGAAAAGAAATAGGGTATCCAAGATTATTGGAGACCATGCAATGAACATATCGTAAAGTTCATCTGATAGGTGTTTATAAAGGAATTCGGTAGGTTGACTGCATAAAAAATTCACAACATAAATATTTAATGACCAAAAATGCCACACCAGGATCATAGGAGCCACTTTGAAGAAATTAAGACTCAGTTCTTAAGAATGACTTGGTAGTGAATTTGTGAGATAAAGACAGGCTTGCTCAGTCCTGCCCTCATTTCACCATATGTGTGTTTGTTTCTTTTTTCTTTTAAAAACCTGTTTCCCATTCCCTGTGCCAAACACTTGTAATATTCAAATGCCTTTAAGTCATGAATTCCCAGACACCTCCCTCTAGGCCTTAATTCAGATCTGAATGGTTGATCTATATAATCCTCTGGGAAACAAATGCTGGTTTACCTTTTGGTCTTCTTCGGGTTTTTTATTAGAATAAGCGTACAGTCTTTCAACATGACAACAAAATTTAATGGCATATTATTCAATACATCTGTTGTGTCTCATGGCAGTTTGGTCCCCTCAGGTCAACCACTTCCCAAGCAGAAGCATTTGTTTAGTTCATAGTCTGCTTAGCTCTTTATTGATCTATAACTTTTGAATCTTGATTTATTTCCTTAAATTATCTTTTCTTTATTACTTTGAGCATAGGCATGTATTGTGACTTTGGATCTAATTCTTCAAATAATGTTGCTCCTATAGCTATGCTTGGTCTTAGCTAGCTGGCTGTGATTTGTAATACAGTTGCTTCTTAGGTTCTCCAACCCATGTTTTATATTATCTTCAGATATTTCTTAAGTTTCAGATTTTAAAAAATCAGATATATCATGCTGGGTTGATAAAAGGTTGAGAGATGGAAGAAATATTTTCTGGAATAATCATGAAGTAATCATTTATGAGATAGCTAGCTTTCCCCCTGTGGAATAAAATTGAATATGTTCTAATGAAATATATGCATAGGCAAAAAATTGTCTTTGCATAATCCGAACCATTATATTATAGAACCAGAGAAGGCTAATTGCAATATTAAAACTATGGAAAAAATAGCCTACCACTAACTTTCTAACCCACCTCCCCACCCCGATTGTCACAGTTTTTCTGGGACTTGTTACATTTTAAGAGCAAAACTAGCTGTCAGCCTGTATCAACATTGTTACTTTAAGAATAAAAATACTCTATTTTATGAATTATTCAAGTTAACATGTCTCTGGAGATTTTTGAGGAGTCTAATATGGTCAGATGTGACCTTCTGAGATGATACAAGAGGAATAGAGAAACTAATTTATATGTAGAAAAACTGGATTTCAGAAGAAAATAATATGTAAAGTAATCAGAACATTATCTGCACAAAAAAAATATGTGCAGTTAGGAGTTTACTTATGTAGATGTTATCTTTGTTTTTAAAGCCGATTTAAATGTCTATTTTGATTTAAAACCTAGAGGAGTAAAGAAAAAAAAGTACGATAACTTATGTCCAAAAAAAAATCTGTCAATTCTAAAAATTCAGTACTATGCAATAACACATAATGCATGTTCACCCTCTTTGTTTATGCAACTTATTTCATTAGTAAGAAGTGTGAGTCTTCTATACTATCAATCCTTGGACGATTTTATATATATGTATGATTTTCTGCTTTTATGTACCTTCTGACTCAGGTCTAACGAAATATTAATACATTGCAATTGTAATTCATGCAAGGAAGCATGTGCTTGAATACCTTATACAATCCAAATCTTCTGTCATTCCCTGCTCACAAACAGTGTAGATTTTTTTTCTTAAACTGTGGTTATGTCATGTGGCAGTTCACCATTAACTTGGCCTGTCAGTAATAAAATACTGTGAATAATTGACAAATTATTATTTTTTTTAATTTGTGATTTCTAAAATTTTGTTCATAATGTGAGAATTTTTTTAATGCGATATTGTTGCTGAGTCCAAGCTCATACTGCCTGCCGCACAAGAGAACAATAAATTGAGAGATGAGGTGTTTGGGCAAGGAATATCAACCTTATTCGGAAAGCCAAAAGAACCATCTTACCCAAATCACAATCAACTTCGGTTATACTAAAAGGGGAGGAGTGTGGTTGGGTGTAGCAAACTTCTTGGTACTAGAATCTTTTGTTCTTGCAGCTGTCCATGTAGGTCTGGTCACAATGTTCCTGTAAACCTCCAACAAGACAAATGTTATTCTCTGTTCTGCAACTTTTTATGAATGAAAAGTGTTATACTTTTAAAGGTCAAGCCTGGGAGGCAGAGCCTTGAGAATAGACTATCATGTATATTTCAGGCTATAGGCAACATTCTTTTACAAGTGTTCAGAGCCAGCAATGACTAAGCACAGGCAGCAGGGCACGAAGGTTAGAGCTAAAGGAATAGATCCAATACGGAGTCAGGGTTGTTTTGCTCTGTTACAATACTGTTTCAATTAAGCACAAAATGTTACTGCATCGTATTTCCTTTCATATTATAAAACTTGTACTCGGGAACTGAAATTATAATGTGACTGGGGTCATATATTTATGATTTTAAATAGTAATCAAAGGAATAAGCCATTGGATTTAAATAAAGTAGTGATTATTATTACTTTATAACAAAACTACATAATAGTAATTAATAGTGTACTTTTTATGTTAGCAAAAAAATACATAGTTTTAAGTACCTCCTATTAAAGCATCTAATTTTAGTTTGTTTCTTTGTTTCTTATACTGTTTCTTTGTTTCTTATACAATATTTGTACAGAACTGAAACATGTCTAAGTTTTCTAAATGAAATGGAGCTAGAAAAATTCCTTTATTAATTGTATCGTCCATCACACCCTTACAGATAAGTGAGGGAATTTGACATTGTTTTCACAGTCTGGCATAGAAAGTGCCAAAGTTTTCTGATTTGGTGATGGCCTACTCAAAATTCCTCCTGGAAAGTCAAAGAAAATCTCCTTTGAAAATGTCTACAGTAAAATATGGCAGCTTTTTTTTGAACACACTCTGCCTTCCGGCCAGTCTATTCTTAATCTTAGTATTTGGATGCCAGAACTTTTATCAAAGCCCAGACACTACAGTATGCAAGTTAGGATAATAAATAAAATGTACTGTGTGGAAATGAAAATCTATGCCTTATAGCAAGTTAAAACATGGTCATGATTTGGATTACCTTATATATGATGTCTGGGATATTTGCACTGTCTTTCCATACTCCCTCCTCTTTGATAAACACTCAGTTTCAGACACACACTTTTCAACCTACATAGCCTTGATTGGTCTGGAAAATGCAAGTGTGCTTACTCTCTTGCTCTCTGTGTGCATATATATCATTGCTGGCGTCTGAGGGAGCAGAGCAAAAACGGCAACAGAGACAAAAAAATGGCCAAGCAGGATTCACAGTTGTCCAAATCGCTGCCCACCTAGACTGATTTCCTAGTATGTCAGACCTGACTCTGAGTCTTACCAGGTGTTAAAACTGTATATATTGTATATTTGGAGAGAGTGCACATACATAGTTTGTGAGAGAGCAGCCTTACTTACTAGAACACTTGAGGCTATTTAAGCTAAAGAGTGTGTATTTGAAACCGAGTTTCCAAAGGAGAGAAGACACACATACATACATGCATACGTGATATTATGTAGATTATATATAATATATTACATTAGCATTAGTAGATATGTCTATTATATATAAATCAAGGGTATTATGTATGGACTTAACTACTTAAATTGTAACCATTAAAAAATGTAAATTTTTTGTGTATAAAATAAACAAGCAACAAGGATATATTGTACAGCACAGAGAAATATGGCCATTATTTTGTAATAACTTTAAATGGAGCACAGTCTAAAAATATTGAATCATTATGTTGTACACCTGAAACTAATATAATATTTTAAGTTAACTATACTTCAATAAAAAAATTAACTAAAAAAATGTAAATACCGTTTTTACCTTATTAACCTTAAAAAAAAATGGGTAACAGACCAATTTGATCCATGGGTTGTTTATTTGCAGACCTCTGTGCTAGACTATACTTTTTATAAGTACATACGAAATGAGAGATATTTCTTTTGTGGAGGATGTGTTACTATGTAACTATCATAGTTTTTTAACCATGCTTTTCAACCCTGAATAAATTATATTGACTTTATTAAAAAATGAAATCGTTTCTTGAAGTAGTATTACATATAGAAACGTTCAATTGGTAGTGTTCTGTATTTCCAAGGTCATTTAAAATAAAAGCAACCTCTCTACTTCAAGGGAAAGATAAAATCATAACCATTATAACTGAAGAAGATAAAAATTACCAAAGAACATTATTATATATTAAATTATTACAGTTACCATCACTGGTAACTGGTACCATTACAGTTACCGTCAGGTTTGGTAACGAAATACAATAAAACCTTCTATTTACTATTATCCGTTAGCCATTAAATTAATAGCAAAGAAAATGAATGATATCTTGCAAGTCATTAAGGAGCAGTTAACATCTTAAAATTTCCAGAATCTGGACTCATCACTTTATTGAAACAGCACTCTATCTGCTTTGCTCGGGACTTAGACATGATGATCAAGGAAATATGTTAAAATGTGAGGAATATGGCATATTTAAAAGGAAATTTTTTTTCCATTGTATTAAGTCTGTATTTTATCAAGCTGCATAGTTTTGTGGCCTCTTATCATATGAATTAGTAATTTTTATATCCAAATTAGCCCTGGAAAAGATAGACTATGTTTTCTCTTCCCCTGTCCTCTGGCATATGCAGAAATAAATCCTTATGGTGTTCAGATTAGAATAGAACATGATCCGCAGAGGGAAAAAATGTTTTCTTTAAGCACGTGGAGTTCCTTGCATCAATACAATTTTAATGAAGACAGTGTCTTCACCATCGCCATTCAGGAATGCAGGGCAACTCTCTAAGGTGATGATGTCAATCAATTTTGAAAATTCTATTTCCTTCAACATTTTCTGCTACTTTCTTTCATCTCCTATTTTTCTCTCATTTTCTTTCCTCTCTTCCTTCTCTTCTCTTCTTTCCTAAACAAACATTATTTAACAGAGCATTTCACTTTCTAACATGCTTTAGGTCTATTCTAGACACCCTCATACGTGTCATACCTTGTTCTCTAAATGGCTTTTTTTTTCTTTTAGATTTACTGAGGTATGATTGACAGAGTTGTAAGATATTTAAAGTGTATGTGATTCGATATACTGTAAATGGCTTTTAACCAAGTTAAATACACTTCGGTCTGGTACTGGTCCAGCAGGCAGCCGGGTAGTGTTTATTGAATAAATGATGTAGCAAAAGTATGTGCAAATGGAAATGAAATTTTTACTTAATCTACAGTTTCAAAATCATAAGATACTTATACATTGTTTCAATGTGAGAAACAAAGAATACAAATGTATCTAAAATGCACAAGTTGTTTCCATTTATGTTATCCTATTATCTGTTTGCTGTAACAATGAGATAGTTGAATAAAACGACCATTGCTAATACCATTTCCTTTCTCAGGATGCTTTTTAACCCTGTCCTTACATCTGATACATTCTTATATCATTTGGTCAATAAAAAGCCTAATTTTTCATATCGATGGGTATGATGAACCTATTGAATCTAGAACTTTGCCCCTGTAATTACTTCCATATGCCATTTTGCATCTTTTTTTTTTTTTTTGTATTGAATAGCAGAGTTCATTGATGACTTGGGAGTCTTTTGATATAAATAAAAGTTAAATTGCAGCAATGCCTATTGACTATTTTTCAAATAACTGTAACAATTTTGCATATATAGGAATAGAGGTTTCTTTTTATAATGAGGCGTGCATATGGCTTTAGTAGTTATAATGTGCACAGATTAAATGTCTCAGCCAATATATATGGGCCAAGACATGATAAATGGAAGTGTCTTTTTTTATTCTATAAGAAGCAAAATGAACCATAAAAGGATAAATTCATTGTGTTTATAGTAAAGTAAACATTTATAGTTAGTTTCCTGTGGTTTCGCTTTGGATAAAATGTCTTAAAATTTCCCTAAATCTTAATACCTCTGTGAAAGACCAATTTTATTTTTCTCTGTTGATTCTTACGTGGGAAGAAGGAAAGTCTCCGCCTAGTGTGCAATCTTGATCACTTTTTGCTAGGTCCCTTTTCCATTTACACCATTGTGAACTGACCTGTTTCTGGAAACTGCCTCTCCAGAAATATTTGAGGGTGAGTAGAAGGAGTGTCAGGAGAGACTCTCTCACTAAGCACCCAGATCCAGGAAGAGCCTTCAGTCTACCCTGTTTTGTTGCTTGCCTCTCTATTTGTCCCTTTCTTGCCCTAAGTCTCTTTAGATTTTCCAAAATCGGTACAATTTTTCCTGGCAAAGATTTCATACTGAGTCAGCAAAGTCAATATCCAATGGAGAACACACAAGTGAGAAGTGCATTGTGTGGAGTATTGTGCATCTCAGCCTCTCCTTGTGAACATTTCTTCTTTCATTTTGGGGCTCGACCCCTTGTAACTGTCATTGTTCAACCGGTTTTACAATAGAGCAGCTCTTTTCCATTTCTCTTGCATTTGAACATTGTATCCTTTCATTTAATCCAAGAAATATGTTCTGAAGTATGTTATGCAAAACGTGCAATGTTTTCAAAGAAGTGACAGGAATGTGTATATATATATGCATATTGCATATGTATGTACACATGTATATTGTATAAGGTAGTATAGAGTAAAAATAGATAACAATTGCTAAGTTAAAAATACCAAAACTGTATTTGACGTTGTTGTAAAACAGTACTTCAAAAGACTTTTGGAACGATTAAAAATAATAGATACTAAGAAAATGTGTATCTTCATGTCTGAATTTAAATAAGGAAAGAATTCCTTTATAAAATGAGTTGCACTGCATAAGAAATCAGTATTCCAGAGGACTTCTGTATAAGTGAGGCATTTGGGATCAACCTGAAGAAAAATGATCACCCAGAGTAAAAGTTACAAGATAAAATGTCTTTGGTCGAGGTCTTCAAAGTGACTTTTTGCCTTCTGTAGAAAACAGGCTGCTAGTTTCTGAACCTTAAAAATCAATTTTGGTGAATAAGCATGAAGAAACTGGAAGAGTGCTACTTTAAGCTATTCTTCTGTTCAGCAATTCAAAGAAAACACAAATTTAGAATGATCTATTTTGCTGATGCTTATCAATATTTTGTTTATTGGATAAGGAATGCTTTAAAGCATTTTAATTTGAGTCTTTTTTTATAGGTTTAAACACAAAACATTTTAGAATTGATTTCTAAGTTAAACTATCAGAATAATATAAAATTTAGAGTCATGAATCCTTCCATGCTGCTATTTCTAGTTCAAAATAGGTTATGGCCATTATGCAAGATCATCTTATTATGTAAGAAAAAACAGTGCAATTTTCAAACCTTTTTTTTTCAACCAATGGAAAGCTTTTCGAAAGCAGAACTCTAACATATAAAATATAATTAAACAGTATTTAAAGAGATATCACAATTATGAATGTCTGATAAGCATCCAAAAGTGATGAATATCAAAATAATCTAGAGTACAATTTCATGTTGCTGTGATGTGTTATATCATTCGGTATTGGTCAAATGGCTCTAACACTGTGATGTGTCCTTATCCAACACAGCAGATGCCCTCAGTGTCAGCGAGCCCTGCCAGGGTTCATGTGTGTAGTATTCTCATTTGTACCATTTCACAAGTGAAGAAGTTTCACTTTTTTTTTTTCAAGCGAACAAGCTTTAAGTTAAAAAAAAGGAAAAAATCATAAAGTCTATGATTCTGACCAGACTTCTGATCCAAGATTTATGGCAATGTAATGTGTGTGGATGTCCTAGGTTTTTAAAACTTTACAGTGCTATATAACCATGAGTAATAATAAGCAGTTTAGTTTTATATTCATTGCTCAGGGTGAGTTTGAGTCTAAGCTCTGAATCAAGTCAGTTATATTGGCAGTACATATGTTGGTTGCTGAATGGTAGGTTAGGAATACACTATATTTTAGTGCATATTATTTTTTATTGTATTTAAAGATAGTTTAAAAACAAATTTAAAATGAAATTCAAATCTCATATTGTTGGAATCCTTAGACACTTCTAAGGAATACTAGAATTTGATTGGCTGCAATCTGAAGAAAAATCAGTGTAAAAGCCAAGGTATTATTTTTGCTTATAATAAGATTTGTATAGCTCTGAATAGTTTATAGAACCATTTCTCACATATTATGTTCAATAATCATTAAAACAATCTTGTCAGATATATAGGACAGAGTGGTTAAAATTATCACTTCTTTTCCTGAAAAGGAAAAAAACTCAAAAGAAAAATAAATTCAGCTTGATATGAATTTTTGAATTCCTCCTTTGAAATCTTAGATTTCCGAGATCTCTCTAAATAAGATCTCAGGTGACTGTTGCAACATCATTTACATATGTTGGCAAATAGTCTAAGTCTCACTCACTTTTACTGTCAACTAAAGACAGTGCAGTTCTACTCAATTTTATAACTATTAAGCTATTATCAATAACATGAAACACCTCAGAATGATATTGGAGTATAAATTTATGTGCTTTTGGAGTTCCTGTTTTAGAGGCAAGACATTCCTACTAAAATTGAATTTTACAAAATAATGGAGCCATTTCAGAAAAAAAATACCTTAATTCTCTTCATTTTTCCTTCGAAGCATTTTTACTGTGTCCCTATAAGACACCATTATAAGTAATTTACAGTTTAGTATATTAATCACTTCTCATATTAATAAAAATAATTTAGATCCTCTGGTTTTATTTGGAGTATTCTTGTCTCTTTTCCCCATGCAAGTTGTACCCTGCAGGCAAACATGTCACTGAGGTGGCCATCCTGGACTAAAGAAGGGATAAAAGTAGTGCCATGAGTTACCTAATCAGAGCCTCTCTCTCATGCCAAACCTTTTTTTTTTCTTGATACCAATATCAACGTTACCTACCTCACAGCCTTCTAAAATGATCTATATGTAGCGTCTCAGGCTATATACTTTACAAATTAGGCAGACAATGTCCCTAATGATCGTCACCTCTTTTCTTCCTCTGATTACTTCTGTATTTGTTTCTCATTTATTATTGTTCATGCCTTCATCTTTCACTTCAGATCTTCTCTTCTATTTACTCAACAGTTCCCTTTAAAGTTCACATAAATAAATTTAAGAATACTGCTGAGCAGAATTCTAATATTCATATCACCCCTTCCTAAACATGTATTTGCATAAATTAGTTTCGGTTCATGTCTTTTTATATTTTATTAGGGAGACTAACCTAAATGCTACAGAGGATGAGGTTTTAAGACAATATAAACTTTTTATGGTACTTGGTACATTTGAACATGTCATTAGGCACTTTGATTAGGTAGATATGTATGTATAAGACTTTTATATTTTAATGAACATTCTGTATACATTAACTTATGTCTCCATCTAAACCTCTTCAATAACTCTGTTGAATGTCATTTTATATCAGTTTCTTCCTGTTGGGATTTATTAGTCTGCCCTTTGACAGGGAAGTTATACTTTGCTATGTTCACTTAATTGAAACTAACATTCTGCTAGCCTGAGAACTTTTAAAGAGGAAAAAAGAAGTTCAGAAAACTTCGTGGGAATTCTGATTTTAGCAGCATTGACTTTTCCACAAAGAATAATTGCTGCCTGAACTGTGAAGCCTCTGAGTGAATCAGATATAAAATCCTAAATGGGAAAAGGGTAGCAATTACTGAAAAGAACATGTCTGTTTATCTCAAGCTTTGGGAATTAGGAAAGACCTTTATTTCAGTTATGTAATGTATAGAGGAAAGGCCTGGATTTCATATCTGATTAGTTAGTATCTCCAGTTAGGTGTTGTCAGCAGGATTGTCACCTGTGTTTGCAGTGTCAGGAGTCATCCTTCCTAATTACTGTGACTGAATCAGGATGGGCCACATGTCTGCAGTTCATTGCTTCTCAGTTCCAAATCCTGAGCTGGTTTGGTATGGTATTCTCATTCTTTAAATGGCATATTGTCCTTTTTTGGCACATAAAAATCAGTAAGTGATTGATGTGCCACACCAGTTTGGTGACATCTCCTGCTGTATTGCTGACATATTTTGCTTCTTCCTTAGAAACAGCCTTTTCAAGGACTCAAATAATTCAGTATCTTAGGAGGGTGACTGGCATGAAAGCAGAAAGACGGGCACCTGGCCACCAGCATCATTAGCCACTGTGCTAATAGTGAAAAGATACATTGTAAAAATTGTAATCATTTTTTTATTTAAGAAAAATATGTTATTAAAATTAAGACTATTTCAGGATTGCTAACAACCAGTTGAACAAATATAACATTCAATAGTTGTTATATATCTCTAAGTCAATCTAATATAAGTTAAAATAAACAAACCAAAGGCTGACTGGGTATAATATGAACATGTTAAGTACCCACAGAATATTCCCTTCTCCCCCAAAATTATATATACTTTTTAGTATATATACAAAATGGTCATATATGCTGCCTGAAAGTGATTTTTGATCAAAACTCATAAAAGGAAAAGAAAAGATGACTCTTACAGTAGTAAATAATTTTTTAAAACAAGGTTAGAGATTTTTTTTGTCCACAACATCTTTCAATAAAATTAGTGCACAGTTTAAATACAGACTTAAACTTAACTTGGTAACTGTGGAAGATAGAATTTCCATGATAGTTTCTTAGAAAAAAGAAAGATATATAAAGTTGTCTTTTTGTTTAATTAATTATACTAGAATAAAAAGGTAGCAGTTGCTTTTCAACAATTTAAAAGTGTGGCTTTGCAAATATAAAAATAGAAAGACTAGCTTTTCTTTGAAATATAAACTATAGGAATACTTGAAACTATGTCTAATATACTGCATAAGTGGAATAATTACTGAGGATGACATTTAGTAATTGGGTTTGTAACTCCAATTATCCTGAGGCATTGACTCATTTAGAATTATGCCTTTATTCATTAGGTTTGTGAGATAAGCTTTTCTGTAGAAATAAATCCAGAGTATCTTCCCTTGAATTCAAGGATTCCACAACCCTCCTCTCTAGAGAACTAGCAAGAAGTCATTGAATTATTTGCTAATTGTGAGCAAAATTTGTATTGATTTTTTTCTGTCTTTCTAGCTGATGTTAATAGCATCATACTTCAGGTCACTAAATACTTTTCAGCACCATCTAATTGTCAAAGAATCACTTACGGAGACAAAATTGGAGACATCAAAGCCACACATACACACACATGTGCATACAAACACAAAGAAAATGATGACACAGGCAGTTAATATTTTCTTTCTTCTCCACCTCATCTGGTAATATTTTGCAATGCATATGACATAGTTTAAAACCAATAATAATTTTAAGCATTATGAAAACTACTATATCACTAAGTTCTAGCCATGCCTGATTTAACTGCTAGGCAAGCATTAATTTCTCACTGCATCCCAATGCCACTACCACAAAAAAGTACAACAAAGAATAAACATATGTCCACATTTGTTCATTATGTTGTCACATCCTTTGAAATATGATATAAGGAGCATAACTTTTGCTTTTCTTTTAAAATCACTTTATGGATGTAAAAATAGATGTATTTTTTTCTCACAGTGCTCAAATGCTGTGTTGTGGTTTCTAGCAAAACAAAACTATTTCCATGTATTATAATTTCTATAATACATTAGCAGTTTTAAAGATGCATGTCAGTTCTCTGCAGCGATACACAAAACTTGCTCAATAAATTTGACTGAATTTAGTGAAATATAGCTGTGGAGAAAAATAGAAAACACTCCTTTGGATGCTCACTATAGACTTTTACATGGGAAGAGCTATTCCTCTTTTGGCCCCTAAATAGTTGTTAAAACCAGTGTACCTCATCTTTGACATCTGTTTGAGCAGAATGAATCCATTTTAAATCCCCAAATCACTTTCACTGTGACAGAATGCAGTAAAGGAAGCAAAATGGTTTGGGGAAATGAGAAAGTGTAAACAAGCCGATCAGATGCCATTTAATTTCCTGGAGCGTCAGAAATTTTCTCAAAGAAAAGCGAGATCAGACTTTGATAAAGGAAAACCTGCTTATAACTCATTGCTATTTGAGGGAGGTTTCCCTCAAGTATATTGAGATTTAAATTGATCCTATGCCCAGAAATGTTTCAAAACAACAGCCAAGACTAATAAGTTACTTAGCAGTATTGCTTGATAGTTTATGAATACCTAACTGTTCTTGTGTATACAGGAAGAAGACACCATTAACATTTGCGATGAAGCATGCGGTACTAAGAAACATGGTATTCTGATTGCCATGTGCTGGAACATTCAACACTTGGGCTTTTTTTTCTGCCCATTAATAATGAGATTCTTTTTCAATATTGTTGTTGGATTGTTAACATCTGTTAAATTCTGAGAACATCAAATAAAAACAAACTGTTAACAATTAAAGCTTTTAAAAAGTAAACCGAAGTTTAACAGAGTGAGCTTCAGTTAGTCGTACTCTGCCATATAAACCCGTGGAGTCTGCTTGTGGGACATCTCTGGAGAGACAACTAGGTCGCAAGATGGATCACGTAAATTATAGAAAAACCTTGGCATCACACTTTGCTTGGGATGGAGTTCGTGCTTTATATCCATACAGTTCCATCAGGAACATCATGGATAGCATCCTTTTGAACTAACAAGCATTTTTCTTTAAATTAAGAGTAAAATTGAGGTCTCATCTGCTGGTTCCAGAATTAAAGTTCCATTATCGAGAAGTTCTAGTGCACAACACAATAAAGAAAGAGAGACCCCATGTTTGTTATACCTTTATGTTTTCGTTGTTGTTTTTCATTACTTTTTAGGTTTTTCCTTGAGAGATTATAAGAGGTGGAGAAAAGTGCTGCAGTGTTGAGCTATTTAAATGTGTATGTGTGAGAGATATTCTGTTGAATATAAACTCTTGTTTATTGTATGTAAAGCTTATAAAGTGCCACATTAATTTTTTTTAAACTATAGTAAACTGCAAAGATGAGTACACTAATTTCTTCCATCACTGTATCTATACTCTTTACAATGTCACTTCTATCGAGAGAAGAAGTCCATTTCTCTACTGCTTGTGTATGGCTGGCTTTGTCACTTGCTTTGACTAATAGAATACAGTAGAATTGATATGCTGAGCCTACGTCTCATGAGGACCTTGCTGATTTCACATTGCCTTCTTGGAACATTGATGCCACCATGTGAAGTAGCATGGCCTAGACCCTTGGAGACTGAGAGACCAAATATGGAGAATGGCCCAACTATACAGCCATACAGCTGTCCCAGTATTCTGGGACAACTACCTGGAGATGTTGATGAGACTGACTTTGACCATCCAGCCCCAGTAGAGCCCCCAGATGACTATAGATGGATGAGTGGCCCCAAGCAAGGTCAGAAAACCTACTCAACAAAAACCAGCCTTAATTGCTGACCCACCCAAGTGTGAGCCAATGGAATAGTGGTTGTAAGCCATTAAGTTGATTTTTTTAAAATTTTTCATTGGAGTAAAGTTGCTTTACAATGTTGTGTTAGTTTTGGCTGTACAGCAAAGTGAATCAGTTATACGTATACATATATCCCCTCTTTTTTTAGATTTCCTTCCCATTTAGGTCACCACAGAGCCCTGAGTAGAGTTCCCTGAGTAATACAGTAAGTTCTCATTAGCTACCTATTTTATACATAGTAGTGTGTATATGTCAAACCCAGTCTCCCAGTTCATCCCACTCCTCCTTCCCTCCTTGGTATTCATAAGTTTTTTCTCTATATCTGTGTGTCTATTTCTGCTTTGCAGATAAGTTCTGCAGATAAGTATCTGCTTTGCAGATAAGTTCATCTCTGTATGACAGTCTTTAGGTCTGTCCATGTCTGTGCAAATGGCACTATTTCATTCCTTTTTACAGCTGAATAATATTCTATTGTATATATGTACCACATCTTCTTTATCCATTCCTTTGTTGATGGACATTTAGGTTACTTCCATGTCTTGGCTATTGTAAATAGTGCTGCAATGAACATTGGGGTGCATGTATCTTTTTGAATTGTGGTTTTCTCCAGGTATATGCCCAAGAATGGGACTGCTGGGTCATATGGTAGTTCAATTTTTAGGAACTACCATGCTGTTTTGTTTTGTTTTTTTTTTTTTTGAGGAACCACCATACTCTTTTCCATAGTGGCTGTACCAATGTACATTCCCACCAACAGTGCAGGAGTGTCCCCTTTTCTCCACATCCTCTCCAGCATTTATTGTTTGTAGATTTTTTGATGATGGCCATTCTGACTGGTGTGAGTTGATAACATCATTGTAGTTTTGATTTTCATTTCTCTAATAATTAGTGATGTTGAGCACCTTTTCATGTGTTTGTTAGCCATCTGTATGTCTTCTTTGGAGAAATGTCTATTTAGTTCGCCTATTACCAAGTTTTGAGGTTGTGGTGAGGCAGCAATAGTTAGCTGATGCATATACCTCTTAAGGGAAAAGGCATGTATTAGTGATATTATGTACTTTACACTGCCTGGAATATAGTAGATAGTAAGGAAAAATTATTCAATCAAATGAAATGAAACTTTGCTTTAAGAGAGTAACAACTTCACTAGGGAATTAGGCAACAGAAACTTTATCATTTACTTAACTAGTGCCTATGAGAATCACCTCCATCCTCTTACTGCGTTCTGAGCTTGGGACTAACATTAAGCTTTTTCATCATAAAATCACTTTTAAGAGCCAGGGTAAAAATGTTTATATGCAAAGCTATGTGAAAAGAAATTATCTGAGGAAATGTGAATAAAAATCAGCAAAAATCTATTTCATTCTAGATATCTATAGTAGCTATAAATTGTTTATAAATATCTTAACTCTCTAAGGTAATTTTTTTGTAGTTTTACTGGTCACCAAGTGAAAAGTATTTCTAAGAATACTGGACATTTAATCGGATATGTCAATTGACTTAATGCGAAGGTGTAATAATAATCATAGTACAATTAGCTTGATTGTTCTTTGGAATTAACATTTATGAAATGTTCTATAATTCAATATTAAGTTTTACAGAAGAAAACTTGAGCTTGAAGTTCATAGCATGAAATAATCACTCTTAGTGATAGAAGCAAATGGTTATTAAGATTATAAAAACAAAATAGTAATAAGAAAGAAAGGGTATATATTTTCAATTTTTATCTTTGAATTTTAAAAAACACATATGGGGGTAAGTGAAATTTTAGGTTCTTAGATACAGAGTTAGGTTGGCAAATGTATTTTTAGAGAAATGAAAGGATAATATATGTGCTGTAAAGTCTGTAAGTCCTTAAAATACATTATAAATGGCTTTTTCTCTATTTACCCAAAAATGTGTTCCTTTTAATCACAGAGAGGACAGTTTGGTTGAGTTTCATTGAAAGTAAGAAAGAAAGAAATCTGCATCTTTCATTAAAATCTCCATAAGCCGTGTTTCCATTAGAGTTCACTGAAAAAAATGACTCATAAAACCAACAATTTTCTGCATCAGGTGACAGGTTTTGACAGAAACAGCACTGCAGTTTTTGCTATATGCTACATTTTGAATGCTTAAACTATGTGATTAGTGTGCTTTATATGACGTCCACGTGCTTAGCTAGCAAAATCTGAGTTTATTTATACAAAATTATTCAAGTGAAAAAAATGGTGTCTCTCAAATGAGTAAAGTCAGACCTCAAAAAACACCAGAGGGGATTGATTGGCTAGCATTTTATTATCAAGTGAGCCATTGTAGCTCTGCTAAAATTAAGGCACAAACCTTCTTGGTAAACACAATGAGATTTTTTATTTTTAATGATGCAAAAATAAAAAATAAGGAATCCCACCGTTTAATAAAGCAACTTTCTGTTTCAGCTTCTAATAACTCAGCTCTAGTAAAAAAAAAAAAAAAAAAAAAAAACTACAAGTGTCCTGTAAACAGAAAAAAATAAAATGTCCTAAATTTGTAATGTGTGCCATAAGCTTTTGCTTTTCCATTTGAGAAATATCTGGTTGCTAATCTTTAGATACTCTCTAGACACGTTTCTCTGGGCATATTTTAGAATAATTGTATTGTAGAGTCAGCTGGTTTTTATTTAGAATTGAGAATCCAGTTGTTAAAGTGTTCAAATCTACTTTTTCCACTTTGTTGGTGAATGAGACATTTCACTTCTTATTGTTAGCATGGAATGCTAATAGTGTAACTTAAACTAACATGAGCCATTTTCTTGTAAGGGAAGTGAAAGGAATTCACGCTTTAGAGAAAAAGAACCCTGGGTTTCTAACTCTAAGCCATATGACATTTAGAAAGTCAATTTCTGAAACTCAGAAACATACATCTTTGAACTGGAGATACTCTCTTGAAAAGTGTTGCATGGTTTAGGGGTTATATATCCAATATAGTGCCTGCTGGGTAATAGATATCCCAAGAATGATGAAGATAATTAGAACAGGTATATTTAGCACATTTTTATTTTTATTCCTTTTATCCCAGCAGTTAACATGAAAAACATTTAAATATTATTCATGGATACATGTATATATATATGATTTTTGTTTTTTTAATATCAAAAATGGTAGAATCAGTAGAACAAGACTAAAGCCTTTATCTTTTAGAGATACTAGAGATTTCTTTGTGATATTTGTAAGTCTAGGCAAGGTAAAGATGAGTTTAATGGAAGAAAAATGCCTTTGTTTTATGTTATATATTTTAGAATCATGTTTTGAGATAATAGATGGCATTCAAGCTAAGTAGAGAATTAATTTTGATTCATTAATTATACTGCAGAATATAGTGAAACATATTAATTGTGAATGCACATTTAAAATTCTATAAAGTTAAAAAGCTTCTTTCAAATGCATAATTTTACAAAAATCCAAATGCATTTGAGAACAGTTGTGATTTTCAAAGGAAATCATAACAGATGCATTATAAGTGGATTTCTATATGTTCTTAATTCCTAGTTATATCAAAATTTTCTTCAGTAGCTTGAAATTCAGTGTAAAAATGTTTCACTAAGAAACACTTATAATTTCCAATTCTCTCCATTTAATTCTTATGAATTTTGAAGTTTTAGAATTGTCCATGTCTATAAAATCAAAATTTTCAATTGATATGTTAAAAGTATTCTCCAAACTTAAAACAAACAAACAAAACTATCTCCTCCTACATCTTTCCTATTATTATGATCTCATAGTGCTTTTCTCTGAACTCCTATATTTTTCACTATCTAGATCACACACTCTTGGCTTAATGTCCTCATGACAAGAGGGTATAGCTATTTCAATGAAAGCCTATAGGGTTCAGGTATGTTTTGGCTCATCATTGCATCCCCTGATGCTAGTGCAGTGCTTGCCCAAGTTGGTTTTATTTAATATTTATTAAATGAATAAATGAGAAGAATATTGAAAGATCTCACTCTGAAATTTCAGTGTTCCACCATTGTCAGTCAAGATGCACTATTTGATTTCTTCCTCATTCCTTCTTTGCTTCTTTCCTGCCTTTCTCCGTTTCTCTTTTCTCCCTTCTTTCTTTTCCCTACTTTCCATCTTTTCCCCTGGAAAAACAATAAACATCTCACTGAATTACATTTTAAATTGGAATTTATTTTAACGGTTAGTTAATAGCAAAATAATGAAAAAAAGATCTTTCAAAATTCATTGACTCATCCATAAAGTATCACGCTCATTCATTGCAATCAGAATAGTGAGATGTTCTCATTACATGTGGAAAGGGAGACTGTGAGAGGACAGATTTCTAAATCTTATTTCATAGGAATAGTATTGGGAAGTGGCTGAATTGTGGAAATAGAGTCTCCCTCTCCTTCTGAGTACGTATAGTTAAACTCAGATAAATTAATCGTGCTTACATTTCAATCTTATATAGTGAATACAAGGAACATGCTTTTGGGTAAAACAAACACTGTCTCCAATCTCCCAGTTACCCTTTTCTATCATGGGAACAGTGGGCAATATATATTGTATATATTTGTATGGCTAGATATTCTCATTTGTAAGATGGTAATTTAACAATATCTATTTTTGGTACTATTATTAAGATTAAAGCAGGTAATTCTTGTCAAGGATTTAGAACAGTAACTAGTATATAGTAAGTGCTCAATAAATGTTAGCTATTATTATGAATAGATCAGCTTACAGGTGACAGGATTAGTTTTTAAATGATTGATATGATATATGTGATTTTTGTGCCCTAAAACCAAAATGTTTTTCCATAAAAATGTAAATTATAGAAATCATTGGAAAAGTTCATTTAATTTGCAGAAATAGGTTTGAATATCAAGGGCACACATACAAACCAATGAGAATCAAATTGCAGTATTCTCTACAGTTTCCATTTCTTCAGTTTGCTCTGTAAACTTGTATTTCTCATAGTTCTCCTCCAGGATTCCTACCTCATCCTTGAGTGATGCATTTTAATTTTATGTCTTCAGTTATTACATGAGTGCTGACATTTCCTCAGTGAATAGCTACGGCCTAGCTATCACAGATCTTCATGTTCAAACCAACTCAACATTGTAACTTGGATGTCTCACAGATATTTTATTCTATTTTCTCATTTGTCCAAAACTAAAAGTACCATCTTACCTATTAAGCTGCTCCAAATTGGGGGAAAATACTTATAAAAAATAAAAATATTATATCTGTTCCATAAATGGTCTTCCATGTCATCTTTTTAATTCGTTAAGCATTTATGGAACAACTTCCTAATCATTGTATTCGACTTTGGGAGTGCAGAGTTTAATAAGGAGGGTTTCTCCCCAACACTCATCTACATGGATTGATTTTTTTATAAATTACAAATTTAAAGGCTGGCTTTTTTTTCTTTTACTTTAATCTAAATTTCTAATCATATCCACTAACTGGACCTTATAATTTCACATTCACTGGCCATACTGGTTTCCATTACTGTTTTGCTTATATTATAGGTTGTAAGGGCTAAAAGGAATTGGAGATAATCTAATCTCTCAATTTACAGATGCTAATTAGTCTAATAATTTGAGATTTTTTTTTCAAACAGCTGTAATAATGAGGTATGTAAAGTTTAGTTAATATTCCTGATTATTTCTGAAAATTACTAAACATTTTCTCTTTTTTAACCATAGTTCCCACTACAGTCCTAGGTCATTAATGACAGAAATGGTATCTTATTAACTGTTATCTTACAGGTCTTACTTGAGTGCATAGCATGGAGTTGTAATTAAATGATTATTTGATCAATTTACATGAATTAACTACCCAACTCAAAGGCAAGTAAAAAAAAAAAAAAGGCAAGTAACAATATGACCTTTTTATAATGTGAGTTTCTAGAAAGGAAAGTGAAGGAATCACTAGGAGACTGGAAGATTTCTCATGTGTTTTAGGTGTCTTCAAATACATGCCCTTCCTGTCGCTCCTTCAGAACATTTGTCCTCAATCTTTATTTCTCATCAACAGTTACAACTGAATTGATCAGAGACCTTCATTGGAATTTAAAAAAAAAGAACGTGTGTGTACCCTTATTTGAGATTGGCATCCCCTTCAAAAATCTTCTTACTCTGGGCCTTTCTTTTATACCATCCCCTTGAACTATTTGTTCATTTATGGCACAAATACCTGCTAGTACGTTAATTTTTTTAAAACTTGTCCAGGACATTGATATTTATTTCGATAGTTACTCTGTTGTTTATCATATGAACATGATTTTGTTTCAAAAAAAGATAAGCATTCAATTTTGTTTCACTGTTTTTGTACTTTCTATTGTTCTGCCTTGTTAAATGCAGCACAGTCTCTAGTTATCAATTTCTGTATATTTCCACTGTCATCACATTGGTCATGCACTATGCCAAACCCCAGACTCCTTTACAATCAAAACTTTCCTGAATGCCTACCAGTTTTTATATTCAAGAACCTTTTCATTTAGTCCTTACTTGTACTAATACATCTTGAGGCAGAAAGATGGAAACATTATATTAATCTTCTACACAGCAACAATGTATGCTATATCAGATATCATTTTAACTCTGTACTGGCATCATCTGTGCAGAACATTATTATTAATCCATAGTGTAGCTGACCTATAACATTTCACAGCTTGACATGTTGAAAGGTTGTCCTTTGAATATTTCTTTGACATTCTTCTAAATTCATAAGAAGTCACCATATACTCTTGAAATTTCCCAGGATTATTATTGTTTTTCATTATAGTTAATCTTATTTAATTGTCTATTCTATTTTTCTCCCTTTCTAATGACTTATTTATATCTGTTAGTGATAGAAGTTGACATTCTGCTAACTCAGTTTGTGGGGATACCATATGAATCATCATGGTTTGGACAAGTTAGTTTTGCAGCCATTCCTACGCCCAGGCTGTACCTGTAATTTAGGCTACTATCTCCCAGGTGTGTGAAAGTGGCTTAACACCAAGAAATGGCAAGAGAAATTGCTTGAATAAGTTTACTGTTGATGTAGAGTAGATTTTTTATTCTATGGCTAATGTAAAGTAGATTTTAAATTCTATGGCTTGTAATTTGAAAAGGTAAAATTATCATGATATAACAAATAGAAGAATGAAGCTGTAATGCTGAACCCAAAACAACCAATTTAACTACCTTTCAAATGAATAGAATTACGACTGTAGTTAGCAAAGCTTGCATATCATTTGATTAATGGAAGAATCTTTTTCACATCTTTGAGAAGACAATAAATTAAACTTGAAAAAATGTTTGAGCAGCTACAATCATTAATGAAAAAATTATTTTTGTAAATTACAAGAACTAGGGGAAAGATTGTATAGAAACATTCAAAAAGTATGACACTAAAAAAAAATTCCTATAGTAGCTGACATTGTGAATATAGTTAATTAGGACAAAACAGGTGAATCTGAATGTAAGCAAGAGTAAAAATCTTTCTTTTCTTCCTTCAAAAGAATTTTTGGTGATAATAGCCAATGTTCCTTTTTATTCATTTATTAATAAGTATCAAATACCATCATAACATACATGATCTCATTTGCAAAGAGATTTTCTTATAATATTTCACTTTATAGTAAACTCCTTGAGGTAAATGGTAACTAAAGAACTTTGTCAATAAAGTGTCCTTAAATGTGGAAGGAATTTGCAAATTCAATGCCAATTTTTATTTCTTTTTCTCTTATAAAATGGTTATTATCAAGGTTGTTCATGTCTTCTTGTAGTAAAGTGATGGAGAAATTATTCAGTAAATATTATTAGTGTTCCGATATGCCCTTGAATTCTGAGCACACTATTTAGTACCATGGTGTAAAAATATACCATAATATCATAGCACATTCTACATAGAACTACATTCTACGTAGAAGTACAAACAAGTAGACTGCAACTGGATGTCAACTAGAAAATGAAATAATATTGAAAGCCATTTAGTATTTTCGCTTGTACAGTGAAAATTTTCATAGTTAGATGCAGTAAGCCAATGAAAATAGTCATTAAAGATATCAAATTGAGAGTGAACAGGAGTTGCTCTTTTTAGATATGAAACATAATTACTTTTGTTTTGTTGGTAAATGAAGAAACCTCAAGGCTTGGCCCTGCTTCAAAGGAAAGAATCTTAGCTTGGTAGAGAGGAAGTAGGGGACAGTCTTAGAAATGATGGGCAAACATTCATGTGAAAATATGAGGGTTTAATAAAAGCTGAAAGATATACAAGATGCTGCTTTTTGTGTGCAATGCTTTCTTTCATTCTTTTTCAATTAAATATCTAGTTCTAATCGCAGAAGTGAGAAATTCAGTGGCAAAAGGAAAATGAAAAGAGGACAAACAAACAAACTTCTTTTCATCCCAGTATGCCTAGGCAGCAGTCCAAGAAGTAGATCTTAGGCACCATATGTGCTGTCCTCCCAATAGGGATGACATTTTACATGGAACTGAAAATGCCTGGGCTTGTCTGAATTCTGCCAGATCCTTTTTGCTTTTTCTCAATATAAGTTACCTCTCTAGGTACAATATGCTCTCAAAAGACTCAACATTAATTGTCAAAAGGAAGGCTCAGCATGGCCAGTGTCTTTTTCTGTCATTTAGTTCCCAACATCTAACACAACTCAGGGTCACAATCTAAATATGGTGATGGGAAGCATCTTCAAGATGTCTGCATGTAGGCACCAATTTCACCAGCTCCCAATTACACATCTTCCTTCTGTCTCAAGAGTGCTGAAGGATTATTTGTTGCTTTTCAGATAACCCTTGGTTCTTGTTCCCACATGAAGTAGAGATTATGCTCTCCCTGAAGCCCTTTTAAAGTCCAACACACCCACTTTTGCCATGTGTGAGCAATCTTCAGGCACTATTAGCCCCGCTTGAGTAGCTCTTGATAACGCTCTCTAGGAAGTCAATTAAAGATGTCAGGGGGTGGGCCGGACTGCTTTTCTTTTGCTAACAGGCGTTTGGAGACTGGAAGGTGGAACTGTCAGGAGCAGGTGATTTTTGATTCTTGAGGAACTAAACCTGATTTGTTTTTTCCTCTCACTATTTCAACTATTTTCTTTTTGTGTTCTCGAGAAGATTTATTTTAATCTTTAGGCATCACCAGCTATATAATACTGAGGATCAAATACCCAAGCTAGTAAATGATGAAAATATTTGTTCAGCAATTAAAGATATAAAGAGAGATATCTGACAAATTTGAGCATAGTGAAAATTTGTAATAAGAAGGAGCTAATTTTTTGGTTAAAATATTTACATTTAAACTAAAATTAAATGATTGCTCACCAAAAATTAGGCATAAAAATCTCCTGGCATCATAGTAGTGTCATTCTTTGCACTTGCTTGCTACTATTGTGATTCTTTCTTTTGCTAAAAATCTTGACCCAATTATTCTATGTGTTTTTAATAAGAAAGACTACCCTAAAAGTAAATGATTGATTTTTTTTCTTAAATAATATAAAGCAAAATTAAAGTGCCACAACATTTAATCTAATCGAATTAATGTAAATGTTTAAACCAATTATTTAGTCCCAGTAAACATTATTTTGCTTATGCAAAATATTATTTGATGTTACTTTATATTCCACTATTAAATTAGTGCAATAACAGAAATTTCCATGATATTGTATTTAATCTACAACTTTGTTATATATTTATGTACTTAACCGGGAGAATTATCACTGTGGGGAGATGCATACTTTATAAGGGAGAATATATAACTTTGAACATCACTGTCTATTTGATTATGCAAAACCATGAAAGTTAATGAATACTTCCTCTTTGCTAATCATGTGCTAAATGCCAAAAAGTGCTTTCACTTAATCCTCATTGTCACCCTAGATGATAGGCAACATTATCCCCATTTTACAGATGAAGAAGCAGAAGCTTACAGAGGATAAATACCTTGCCCCAAGTCCCATGCTAATAATCAGCAGTGCCAGGACTCAAACCGAAGGCTTTCATTCACCAAAACCTGTGGGCTTCACCTGCAGAGGGCCAGGAACTGCTGAAGATGTAATGTTCTGTCTGTACCTATATTTGCAAGAGATATAATCTCATAATGATTATATCACTCTGAGAAATGAACTGTCTCCAAGATGGTTACATGTATTTTCTAATGTTCCGTTTAAAATAAATGAAAACACAAAAAAGATTGAATCTGACTAAAAGTTTAGTTTTGCTGAAAAAAGAGATTGACATATATTTAAAAAAAAAATGAAAACTGCAATCCTCAGGGCTTGAGCTACCATTAGAAAAGCTGCAATAGTTTATTATACAGAAAGATAGCAGTGTAATACTGATCAGCAATCCACCCACCATTAGCTTTTGTTCTCCAGTTTCTATGAAAAAGCAATTGTACAGAATCAAGCTCATATTAGGGATTCATTCAAAGAAGCAAGTTTCATCATGAACTTTAAATTAAAAATAGATTTAGCCTAATGTTTGAAGTCACCATCTCACAGCATGATGTAATAACTGATTATAATGACGACCTTAGTTTCCAAGTTAAATTATTTGTAGTATACTTTAATTATTGGGTTAAGGAATTATAAAGTATGTGTGTTATGCTTAAGTTTCTTTCAAAATAATAGAAAATGAAAAAAAAAAAAAAGGTCTATTTTCAAATCCTGGTCCCTCCTCTTGTTAACTGGATGAAGTTGGTATCTTCAAACATTTGTCTTTTCATTCATAAGCCTACCTACCTCACAGGTTTATTGTGGGGTTTCCATTATAGGCAAGAAATCTTGATCATTATTAGACACTGATTTATCCCATCCAACTAGACAACTGAGATATTTTTTTAAAAAATGCAGAACATAATCTTGAAAACATTATGAATGTTTTAAGCAGTGATATAAGTTTCTGACATTTTTCTGACCATTTGAA
Source organism: Pseudorca crassidens (assembly GCF_039906515.1). Lineage (NCBI taxonomy): Eukaryota > Metazoa > Chordata > Mammalia > Artiodactyla > Delphinidae > Pseudorca > Pseudorca crassidens. The sequence goes on along the minus strand of NC_090300.1, from coordinate 118,673,935 downwards.
TACTGTGAAATTTGTGTTAGTTTTTTTTTTTTTTTTTTTTTTTTTGCAGTGCGCGGGCCTCTCACTGCTGTGGCCTCTCCCGTTGCGGAGCACAGGCTCCGGACGCGCAGGCCCAGCGGCCATGGCTCACGGGCCCAGCCGCTCCACGGCATGCGGGATCCTCCCGGACCGGGGCACGAACCCGCGTCCCCTGCATGGGCAGGCGGACTCTCAACCACTGCGCCACCAGGGAAGCCCGAAATTTGTGTTAGTTTTTAACTTTGAAAATGAGAAACTACTAGCATTCCACTACTGGAAGATCATTCCACAATAATGCCCCTCAAAGCATACTATATTTTTTACTAAAGCAAATGACAAGCAACTTCCCATACATTTATTGAGTAAAATCATTAAATTAGGGAACTTTCTACTAAAGATGCATATGTAATAATCAACTGTATCCAGTTTAGTCTTATCTTGATGACAAGAACTGAAATTCCTCACTCATCTATTCATTCAGTAAATATTTACTTTGCACTTGCTATGTGCCAAGAATACCATTGTAGACCCTGGGGATACCACAGTAAACAATGAATGAGGTCCTTCCTTTCACGGAGCTGGCTTACATTCTACTGAAGGCAGATAGATAATGAACAAGCTAGCAGACAAAATAATTCCACATATGTGATATAAAGGGGGCAAATACCAAAAGGGTGTGATATGTGTGATCTTGTTGCTTCTTTAGATTGGGTAGTCATAAAAGGGAAACTCAAAGAATTGTCCTATAAACTGAGATTTGATGGACGAGAAGAAGAGAGCTAAAACGAAGTCTTAGGGGAAGAACATATCACAGTGAATAGCGTAGCAAAAGGACCTGAAGAAGTCTTTGCCTTGCTAGAAGAAGAGAAGGGCCAGTGTGGCTGAGGGAGAGGGAACAAGAGGAATGGGTATCATGAGATGAGAGTCCAGATCTCAAGATGCCTTGTAAGCCAGAGTAAGGATTTGGATGTTTCTGTAGATGTGATGAGTCTTTTGGAGAATTTTAAGCAGAAGGATGACAAGATTTGTTTTACAATTTTAATGAGGTTACTCTGTTGGCTATGTGAGGAATTGACTGTAAGAAGAGTAAAAATAAGATTATTAAGAGTCAGCTTTAATATTCCCTGAGAGATGACAGTGACTCAGACCAAGTGATGGGGTGGTAGTAAAGAAAAATAGGCAGATTCTGGATAAGTCTCTTGGTAATTGGGGCTTACCAATGGACAAGATGATGATGATGTGTGCATGTGAGGGGGATGTCCGTGGGTGACAGAAATGGAGGAAAAATAATTTGTTGATAATTTATACCCGATTGTACCACAGACAAAGACACAAAAGTTTTGCAGGGTGGGGGAGGGGGAAGATTTGTGTGACAAAAATCAAGAATTCAATTTTGGTCACGTTAAATTCAGGATACTCTTAGACATTCAAGGGGTGATGTCAAGCAGGCAGTCTGGAATTACAAGGAGCTCAAGGCTGGAGGCATTCATTTTAGAATCATCAGCATGGAGGCAGGACTGACAGAGGTTAACTACGAAGAATTTGTGTCTGGGAGCTCTCCATTTTTGAGTAATATTGACTATGTTTTAAGAACAAGGAGTTTCTGGCAAAGTACAGTCAAGAGTAATGGCTAGAGGGAGGAAAATTATGAAAGTATCTCAGAACACAAGATAAGAAATACAAGCTTAAATTAGATATATTTTTGCAGTGCTTTAATGGTATTGGTTTCATCATGTAGGATTTGGGGGAGAGTACAAAAAAATCACTATAGTTATTTTCCATATCTTAACTCTCAGCAATATTATCAAGCAATTTCTATGGCTAAGCTACTACAGGAGAGAAACATGGAATAATCACATCTATATTGGAGACATAGCTAATTTCCAATATAGTTTCCATCCGACTCTTTTTAGTCTTACGAGGCACTGAAATAATACCTAGTGAAGGCAATTAAATGTAATACTTGATTAATATATCTATTGTATGGAAAGCCTCTTCTACCTAAACATTAAAAATATTCAGAAAGAAAGAAAGACTATGTTAGTGTATTTTAGTATTATCTCAAATGATTTTGTCTCTAATGACCACCTTTATCTAATGGAAAAAGAATAGAAAAACAGCAACTAAGACTCTGCAGGAACAAAATTATTTTTAGAAAAGAACACTTTTTAGTTATTGGGCTGCTTAATTTTTGAAGACTATTGAAAATATACAGTGAACGTTTTATTATACAAATATATTCAGTTTTGAAGACAATTAAATGATAATAAAGCATTTTCTTTTTCTTTACATCATATTACAGTAACGAAGCTGTTACCTCTCCAGATGCATTTAATGAGTTTTAACTAACATTTTAAGGAGCTGACATTATCATAAACCTAAGAATTAGACAAAATTGAATTTACTGGTATAGAGAAAGATTCCTTGAGCCAATTGTATTGTTTAAGATGGACTATAATTCATTTTATGATATACCACCATCTTTCTATAAGAAAAACTATATTAATGGATCATTATACTTAATCTTTTTTTATCCTTTTATTCCAAGTTTTAAAATAAAAAACTCATGATGTTTTTATACACTCAAATCATATGAGTATAAAAGGCACAGATATATCAAGGAAAATAAACCAAAATTTTTATAAAGTTAAAGTTTTTCACATTTTTAAAGGAGAAATCATTTATAATTTTCTTGATTCACATATTTAAAGTGGGCTTATAGAATCACAACTTACAACTGGGGAGAATTGAGGAACTTTTTAAAAATAAGTGATATTTTGCCTTTTATGGGTCATGTGTTGACAGTGAATATATGTGATGGCTTTAAGCCTCTCTCATCTAGAGCAGTTACCACTGCTTCCTCCTTCCCCTATAACTTCCTCATTTTGTATTCAGTCCTCTGTTGAGGCACTTAAGAGGCCTAGGTCTAGATCAAAAGGCTGTCATCTTACTCACCTTTATATCTCTTGTACCTAGCTCAGAGTTGGCCTTCAATTCATCTTAAATGAAGAGACCTTCTTAACATTAAATTTTTCTGAATATTTATTCTACCTTAGAAAATAACTAATTAATCGAGTTATATATTTTGATCTCAAAGGTCAGACTTATTACCATTCTACAGGTATTTTGTTGGCATTTATATTTGAAAGCACCAATTTTCTGTAAACTTGCAGTTTGTGTCACTGAGTGACTCTTGTGAGAAACCAGGTTTCCTTACCTTCTTCCCAACTCTTTGTGTTGAATCCAGCTGGAGCAGATGGTATACTTTCAAAACACTCTTAGTCAAAATTATTTTTCTTTATACATTGTAAAATATACATATTAGTAAGTAATTAATACACTTACAGGGTTCAAAAATCAAAATGTATGAAGTGCATATAGTGAAGTCTTCCTCTCTCATCCTTCACTTCCCACTTTTGTTTTTCTCTGCAAAGGCTTTGTTATTATTAGTTTCTTGTGTGTCCTTCCAGAGATTGTTTTTTGTACATGCAAGCACATTCCAGCATGTTTCTTTTTGTAATTAATTAAAGCATACTGTGCATGTTTCAAACCCCGCTCTGAAGCTGGCCTTGATAAAATGACTTTCTTGTTGAAAACAGTTTCCCTCCTTTGTATCCTAATACATTTTCAATGTGGTTCTATGATGCTGCATGCTTTTTTTCCTTTCAGATTGTGATTTTTGACTTATATTTCGGTAACTTTCCTAAATCTTTTTAGCACCCTAAGGGCAAGATCTCTGCTTGAAATATCTTGTACTTCTAAGTGTGATAGGTACATAGCACCTGTCACCATCAAAATATTCAGTACCTACTTTTTAAATAAAAAAGAAACCAATGATTAAAAAAACTCTTCTGTTATCTCAAATTAGTAGTTACAACTAGAACTAATTGAAAGGTGAAAATATCTAATTTACTTGGTATCAATTAAACGAAGCAAAATTAAATATCATATTAAAATCACCTTTTAGAAATGAGCTGGGTAAAACTTATTGAGCAAAGTTAAACTTTTTGATTTGGAGGAACCAATGATATTTTATTGCCCAGATAATACTTTACAACATAAATAATGATACCTAAATACGTTTGACTTTAGAATTATACTGTTATATATAAATCCTAAATCCGATAGTACTCACTCGTAGTAATTATCACCATCCAGTAGCAATTGCGTAGTATTTGACTGTCTGACCCTCAAGACCTTAAAAGAGGAATTATTTTATACACAAGATAGGGTTCTTGAAGATAGGGTTCAGGGTCCCTTTTTTTTTTTCACTAGCATTCTTAATTTCTAACAACAATAATAATTCTTATTTCTGAAGTGTTTCCTTTGCTTCACAATGTGCTTTACAAAGATCGCTTTCTTTATTCTTCATAACTATCCAAAGACATAAACTTTAATATCCCCATTTTACAGATGAAGAAGGTGAGCTTAACATGGCTGAGACTTAAGACCATTAAGTTAAGTAGCAGAGCCGAGCCTCAAACCCAGGCCTCTGACTAAGCCCGTTATTTTAACCACAATACCATATTGCCTCCCCGTCAAAAAGTAATAGTTCCATAAACATTTATTAAATGGAAGCTCTAGGTATCGTGAAAGGAACTGGGCAAACAGTGGAGAGGAACTAGAGTGCACCTAGAAATAGAAAACAGTGTGAAGGTCCTAAGATGGAAAAGAGATTGCTATGTTCCAGGACCTGAGGAAAGGCCAGTGTGGGTGTGAATTATGATTGAGAGGGCAAAGATGAGGCAGTAGAGATTTTTAGAGAATAAACTGCACAGAAGAAAAGAGGAGGGTAGTTAACATTCTGCCTCGATGTCCTGGAACTGTCCTGGCATAATTATGAAGAATGCTTCCATTTACTTTCTCAAATGTTTAGTATGGAAGATAAAATAATAGATAAGGTTAAAGATTTTAGATTTCAGAAGGAATGAATAAATTTTTCCCCAGCTACTTGTGATATTAGCAGGGAAATGAGAAGTCTTAGAGTCCAAACTCCATACCCAGCACTTTCATCAACTGACAACATTCCCAGTGATGAACTGAAGCCATATCTCCTAGAAGCTTACTGAAGCAAAGATCTTCCTTTTAAGTAAATGTGGAAAAAACCATTTCAAGGGCTGTATTAGCCATGTGCTTTAGACATCACTGGATAAATATATGTAACATCTCATTATTTAGGATCCACTAATTCATTTTGAAAATTAACCCATTTTCCAACCTCTGATTTTCTTATTTGGCCCACATTTAATACACGTATTTTGCCTTACATTCAGAACAGTTATAATTTGATTGTTCATTGAGAGTATCAAGAAAAAAGTTTCTAATTTTACCATTTGTAGAAAGTTTGGGGAAGAGTGAGGTGAAGTGGCTGATGTGGTGCATGAAAATGGCCCAAATTAGGAATTATAATAATTTGTGAATTATAATAATTTTAATAATCTGGCATCACAAATAGCTTTGATTAGAACTAAGCAATAAAGGTTTGGCAGACTTTCTGAGAAATCTTACTTATTAAGTTTTGGTACCCTCCCAGGCAGAGAAGCTAAAACAATCCCATGCAACTAGGTGGTTATCTCCATACAGGCACCTCACCAAGCAGGAAGGAAGTGGCTCTGTTTATTGTTTATCCACGACTATTTTGAGAGTAAAATTGTACTGAGTCTTAGTCCTAGGAATAACCATGGAGCCCAGAAAATAAAAATATAACAAAAAACTCCGAGGGCAATTTGATTTATTCCCTTATTGCTGAGCATATACTCTGTGGCTGACCACGGCTACAGGGTATGAGGAAGAGGGGGATTTTTCTCTAAACCTCCATGCTGAATATGACTTCTTTCTAGTTTCATGTAAGATATGAAGGTTTGATTAGAGTTTACATGAATTTTAAAATATTTAAACACTTTTGGGGAAAACATACTTATAATACATTTTCATCATGAGAACTCAGTATCACACCTTAAAAAGATATCCATTATTTGTTCTTTGGTATCAGTTTGTTTTCACAGAGTATATGGCAAGGTTGGATGGGGGCCTGTGGAGTTAGCATCAGGAAAAAAAGCAATTGTGCTACTCATAGGTTCAAGCACATTGTTTGCTGGTTGTTGTCAATGATATAATATGAATTTTCTGAAATAATTTAAATGTGGTCTCTAGCACATTTGCATTCATAAAAAGTGCTTGGATATGCTTCTTGCTTCCTCTTCTCCTGCTTAGCTGTCAAAATATGGTGATGATTTTGAAGATTTACAGTAGATGGGTAATGAGATTGCTGAATATTAACCGCAGCATTGAGAATTCATTTGGTAGCAAAAGAAAAGAAGGTTACTGGGTCTTTGGGATAGAGCAGAGAGATGATAGAGCTTTTTTTTAATCAGCCAATTAAAAAGTAAATATGCTATGTTCTGGATTAGGAAACATTTCAAAGTTCTTGTTATGTAGTAATCAAATAGAACATTTCCCAAAGGTCAAATTACATCCATTTCAGCAAAATTCCTGAAGCTTACAGTAATGCCCATATTTTGCAGTGTGGACGTATGCAAATCTTAATATTAGATAGGAAAGACTAAAGAGCCCACAGACATGTGGAACATGATTTTTTATTATGTAAATTTCAGGTGTACAGCATTGTAGTTCAACAGCTGTATATACTACAGAGTGATCACCACCACAAATTTATAAAAACTACTTTCATTGTTGCATTTGAATTCAAGTAAGTCTCATGCAGTTATGCTTTGGTCTACGTTCCTGTGTAAAACAGGGAAGTAAACAGCATACTCTCCCAGTGGTCATTTTTAAGTTCATGAATTATGATGAGATTCACTGTTACACTCTAAATCAGACCACTAGTGATTATGGTTATGAAATGTGTTGTTAAAATAGGTGAAATGATGGAAATTGTGAAATCAGCAGAATCATGTTGAAAGCCCATTATAACATATAGCTCAGTTATTCAGAAATGTGTTGAGTTTCAGGTAGACAGGGAAAAAAGATAGAGCAATAGTAGTTTCAAAGTAACTGGCATTCTTGACAAGGAAGGTTGACCTTGACCTTCTTCTCCTTCCAACCCTCATTTCATCAGCAGGGGTGAGATTACTTTGAGACCTTGCCAATAGGTAATAAATAACACATAAATTCCAGGACACCCTTGCACTGTAGGGTGCCCTAATGTGTAATAATCCTTAGACTATTGAGTTTGTAACTCATGACATCTGGCAGTTACTTGGCATTGTAATTCATGCTGATCAGGCACGTCAGAATACACCATGGGAGAGAAATATCAGAGCACTAACCCACTGATACTAGGAAAGGATGAAATGACAGAGGTACACAGCTGCGCAGACTGTGTACCTCTGTGAACTGTGCAATGTTAGAATGCTGTAAAAGCTAATGCCTTCAGATAAGGACTAACAAGGCGGGAGGAGAGTAGGAATCTATTGGGATCCAGAATAAAGCAGCACATTAATATTTACTTGATAGCACTTTATTTCTTTTTTCAAATTGACAGATGTAGCCTTAAGGCAGTAATGAATCTTGAAGTTTGAATTTAAATAAATACTTATGTATATTTTATTTTATTTTTATTTTTATTTTTTTGCGGTACGCGGGCCTCTCACTGTTGTAGCCTCTCCCGTTGCGGAGCACAGGCTCCGGATGCGCAGGCTCAGCGGCCATGGCTCATGGGCCCAGCCGCTCTGCGGCATGTGGGATCTTCCCGGACTGGGGCACAAACCCGTGTCCCCTGCATCGGCAGGCGAACTCTCAACCACTGCACCACCAGGGAAGTCCACTTATGTATATTTTAAATTTAAATGTGCACTTAAATAAATATATAAGTATATTGAATTAAAATTTTTTACAGATATATATATACAAATTTTATATATATAAAATATAAAAAAGATTTGTCCCTTTCAATTTTTTGTTTTCTTTGGTCTTACAGTGAGAGCTAAATGAGGCAAAAAAGAGAGTGTGGGAAAAAAATGAGAAATAGTGGGCCAAAAAAAAAAAACATTCCACAAAGCGCCTGTAACAAGCCTTCCTGATACCTAGAAGCCTAACTTCTTTAGCTGAAGACTTGAGGCTCTTGGGACATGAACCAGGTTGAAGAGCTAGAAGCAGACAGATGGTTATTTGTGATCGTCCTGTAAATGTAAATGCTATAAAGATGTTGTGATTATTTATTTATTTACTAATGCCCCAACCCAGGTTTAGAGAAAGTAGGAGGCAGTATTTAAGCTTGAAATAATCTGGTGTTTCCCTTCGTTACCATCTTGAGAAACATCACTTAATGCTTTTTTTAGGATTAATCTGTGTAGTTCTGAATTTTAAATTCAATGTATTATTTCTTCCAATATCCAGAGGTATAGCTATCTCTGTGACTGAGATTGAAATTAGCAAAAGGGCAGGTGCTGGAAGGAGGTTGGGTAGCAGAGTAGAACATTTTGGGGATGTGGAGAGTTTTTGTTTTACAGTAGAGGAAGGCCGCCTTGAACACATTTAGGCCAGTGCCCTCAATTCTACACACCCTTCTCCTCCTGACTTACTATTATATTTGGACACACCCTCTAAGTTCCCCTCATGCCTTTGAGTTTTCTGTGATTCTGGAAACATCGATCCCACATGACCAATTTTGTGGACAATGGCACTTTAAGAAAAAAGAGGAACTGATTAAACATTAATTAGCCTCAGTCCACAACTTCCTCACAAGCTAATGGATAGGGTATGCAGATCCCTGTCGAATATCAGATGCTAGGCTTTGCCAAAAATAGGACTTCCAAGTGTTGAAGGAGTGCCAACTGCTGGCTCCTTAACTCAAACCAAAGGAAATGATTACCAGAGACAGGCCTCGAGTCTGCCGTGGTCAGATGTCACCAGTTTGCAGTGCCACATGTGATCCAAGAGTTTATGAATGATCTCAGCTCTTGGTCCCCAAGGAGAACATATGCATTACAGAGGTTACGGATACAAATTACAGAGAGCATGATGTTTCCATGCAATTTCTAAGAATCCTTCAGCAAGTTTTAAACATTAATGGAAAACATTAAGGAAGGCTTGGCACTCTTAGGGGGACTTCAAATTATATTGCGGATGAGGACAGAACAGGGCTAAAAAAAGGATTCGAGAATAAAGACTTGGCTAAGGAATTTGGAGCCGGCCATTCCTCTTGGACGAGTTGTGTGTTTGTGTGTTTTATTCCCTGCAGAATTCGAGGCTTCACAAAATGCTATGACTTGAAAATGAGCAAGTCGCCGGGTATCCCTGTTCATTTATCATGCTCCAGTTCATACCACTGGTTTATCTGGATCATTTGCTGAGTGAATTTGCTTGCACAGGGAATCTTAGCGGGATGAGGGGTGAGACCTTCTCATTTTGGAATTGTCAGCATGTTGCAGAGGTGCCAGAGTGTCAGCTTGCACAGCGGTAGCAGGATGTCTCCCCACTGAGTTCTTTCTTTCCCATTCCCCTTCTGTGCAGAATAAACCACTTATGACTTGTTCCCTAAATATCAGATCTTGTTGTCTGTTTAGCTGGTGGCTGGCCTGTCCATTCTGACCATATCTTGTTTGATGGTACCAAACATAATAAAATAGTTTGTTGTGAATGATGATTTATTAATAAATCTTTAGATTTATTAGGTCTTTCGGTCTTTGCAACTTCAGAAAAATACAGAATTATTGTAACTTATCCGTGTAGAGCTTTCAGTTGAAGGGGGAAACTCAGTTTCAACTGGCCTAAAAATGAAAGAAAACTTCTTTAGATCCCATACGTAGAAAGTCCAGATTTAACACAGTCTTCAGAATTGGTTCGTTCAGTTATGGCATCAAGGACCCAGATATGTTTTCTAGTGTGCAGAGCCTCAGTTTCATTCTGAGGCTGGAGCTCCCCCTGGGGTCAGAGCATGGCTGTCAACAACAGCCATTTACTGCAGCAGGACAAGACAGTGCACTTTCCTGGGAAGTAGAGTAGAGGACCTGAACTTCAGGCTGGCTGCGATTACACCCGATCATTCCCCGTGGTGAGAGGTGCTGCTGGTGATGAGGATAGGAACATAATGTGTACCAGTGGTAGAAATGGCTATCACTGTTTTTCCTAACCTACTGTAATATTTACTATGATATACTATAATTTGTTCCAGCAGTTTTATTGCTTGCACATAAATATGTTGTTCCTTTGAGTGATTGATTTCTGACCTTTTTGAACTGCCAGGCTTTTATTTTAGAGATATACGAGCTTGTAGGTAGGCAAGTCGAGTGCACTGTCTCTTAAATCCTACCAACTTAAATTGTTCTTCAGAAATGACATTTTGAAATCAAATTAAAACACTGTAGTGTATCTTATACAATATGAAAAAGACTGCAGCACACCCTTTGAAGAGGAGTTCATCAATTCGATCAACCTGTCAAGTATACTTGATGAACTCGTCTGATGCCCTTCAAGATGGGAGCCCTGGGCTTCCCTGGTGGCTCAGTGGTTGAGAATCTGCCTGCCAATGCAGGGGACACGGGTTCGAGCCCTGGTCTGGGAAGATCCCACATGCCGCTGAGCAACTAGGCCCGTGAGCCACAACTACTGAGCCTGCGCGTCTGGAGCCTGTGCTCCGCAGCAGGAGAGGCCGCGATAGTGAGAGGCCCGCGCACCGCGATGAAGAGTGGCCCCCCGCTCGCCGCAACTAGAGAAAGCCCTCGCACAGAAATGAAGACCCAACACAGCCAAAAATAAATATAAAAAATAAATTAATTAATTAAAAAGATGGGAGCCCTGTGGTGGGTAACCTAGTCCCGTGTAAGTGTAAAAGAAAAAACTTTTCAGATGAGTGAATCTGAAGCTGACACTGAAGGAACAGTATGTGTTTGAAGAAAGAAATAGGAAAAAGTAAGGGAACAAAGAGGTATCTGGGGAAGATTTTCAAGCAGAAAGACCATATATGCTAATTTGCACCGATAATTAGATGTTCCTCTGTGTGTCTACGGCAAGAGGGTTGCAGAAATGTATGTGATGAGTGTGGAAATATAAACACAGAGACCTGATTCTATACAACATTTGATATCACATTAAGAGGAGAATTTTTTCTTAAAAGCCATTTAAAAAGTTGTGAAAAAGGAATTGATGTCATCATATGTGCACTTTAGCAAACTCATAATAGCCACAATAGAGAGATTAAAAGAGAAATCAGAGAAAAAGTTTAAATAGGATACCCTGGAAGTAATTAAGGAAGAGATAAGGACATCCTGAACTAGGGCAGTGGGGACAAAATAAATAGATACAGGTGATATTACAAATCATTGTAGCATAATGACTGTGCGTAGGGTCTAGGGTCAGACCTGCAGGGTTCAGACTCTGTACTTGTCCACTACAATAGGTCATTCCACATGACCTATGACATATCCATGATGCCAGGATTTGCACATAGTGTGTACTCATTAAATATTAGCTATTATTGTAGGGCAATTACTTTTAAAATAGGGAGATCAAAGTGTTACTGTGTGTGCTGCTGATTCAAAAAAGCAAGTTTAAAAAAAAATTCTTGTTATTTCCTATATTATGCATGACTAAAGTCTTCTGACGGTCCTTTTAAGTATCAAGATTTACTCAAATTTTGTATTCTTAAACTAAAATATGCACTGGATGGGCATCTCTTAGAACTAGTCGTCAGTCTTCTACTGAGAAGTCTCTTGCTGCACAGCTCTGACAGCTCAGGTGCACATACAGAGAGAAATCCTCCTGGCGTGGAAGCCTTGTGATCAGCGTTGCTTTGAGTTGCCAGACTTTTCAACTGCTGCTAACCGTGCTTTTAATTACATATCTCTTTTTAAATTACCTTTCCCGTGATCAGTTTAATTTGTTGTGGATGGTCTTCTTTATCTGAGGGTGTGTATGAATACTTTCATCCATAATGTTTTAGGCTCTACATTTTTAATAACTGCTTGGAAGCATGTATAGGTTGTAAGTCAGAAATGTATCTTTCAGAAGTCTGCTAATTATGCAGTGTCATTTCATTATTATTGCTAATTTATTTTAAAATGATGAAATGTCAGAGTAATGATTTGCCTTGTCTCTGTTGACTGAGGCAAAAAAGAATTTTGAGAACTATTGAATTAGGACAGAAGGGAGAGGACTTGGTGAGCTAAAGAATGTGGGATAGTAAGAAGCAAAAGTCCAAGAGGTCTGCTCTAAAGGGACACCTAGATGTGAAACTGTTTTAGGGCACTGTATTAGTTACCTATTGCTGTATCACAAATTACCACAAAACTTAGTAGCTTAAAACAACACACATTTATTTTCTAACTGTCGGTGGGTCAGGAACCCAGACATGAGTTAACTTAGTCTCCTCCTAAGGATCTCTCACAACGCTGCAATGCAGATGTTGGTCAGGGCCGTGGTCTCATGTAAAGGCTCAACTGCAGAAGTTCCTGTTCCCAAATTTCAGTAGTTGCTGGCAGGATTTGAGCTCTCAAGGGATGTGGACTGAAGCCTCAGTTCCTTGCTTACTGTTGGCTGAAAGCTGCCTTCGGGTCATTGCCAAATGGGCCTCTACATCGAGCAGTGTGGCATCTTGCATGATCAGAGGAAGCACATGAGGAGAGAGACAGAAAGACAGACAGAACCCAAAAGATGAAACTTACAACCTTTTGTAACCTAATTTTTGAAATGACATTCCATCACTTCATTAAAGGCATGTCACCAGGTCCAGCCCACAGTTAAGGGGAGGGGATGAGACAAAGAAATAAATACCAAGAGGGAGAGGTTATTGTGGAGCGTTAGAGAACAAGTCTACCACAGGCACCGTCATGTCATTTCTGTTTTATACAGTATTCCTTAACCACTTTATAAGACACTGCCAAGCACATTGCAGTATTCAGTGTCTTCTTGTAGAATTGAATTAATTTGTTACAAATCTTTATGTCATGAATATGAACTCTATCATATCAAACACAGTAGTAATTCAGAATTTATTGATCTTCCAGAATAACTTTCTAAGTCACCGTGCATGTCAATGTAAAGAGAATTCAAGTCTAACCCAGGTTATGACTAGCTTAGTGAAGTCTCATTTGTGTTTTCAGCTCATAGAGAGAAATGAATATTTGGGTTCTAGCCAACTAGATTTCTCTTTTTCCCCCCATGGAGATTTGAACCCTTGTATTCTAAACTTAGATCTGCAAGCAAGTACTATATCAAAAGTGTGCCTATTATATCTTTTTTTCTTTAAAGTACAACTTACCTCTACCCTGCCCCCAGCTTTTGTCTTTTTAACCAGATTCTTTTCAGTTCATCATGTTTATTTCTCTTCACCCTATTTAAAGACTTGTTTGGAGCTTTAGGTAAACACATATTGCTTCATGCTCTTGTTTTGGCTTACTTGTCAAGCCACATTGAAAATATGGCTTCCAGTTCTTTTTAGAATAGGAGCTTAATGAGAAAAAATATATAGACTCAATTTGGACTTGCTTTGCTTTTTTACATTTACAGGACAGTTTTAGTTCCTGTTATCTAACATACATAAATCCTTTACTGTAGAGAACACCTTCTATTTTTTATCACTTGTCATAAAGCAGAGGGCAAAATCCAAGACAGAAATGAATAATTAGCAAAAATTTGGAAACAATAAATATTTCATTTTATTTTGTTGACATTTGTGAATGGGTATACAAACGTCAGAAACACAGAAGCAGGTATCAGAACATTTATACAATTTGAGATGAGTAAAAATGACTTTCTATTTCCTAAGACAGATTCTATATTTGTTTGCTGTGCTAGAACCTGCTGAAAGGGTTGCTTTTCTCTTGAATGTTTTATTTGAGAGAGAGAGAGAGAGAGAGAGAGAGAGAAGAAACACATTTTATTATCCCCAAAGATGTAAAAGAAATGGTATCACTAAGCAAAAATGAATTACTCTATAAACCCCAGAGAGCATTTTACAAGTTGAAGAGGGTACAGTACCAATTATACTATTATCTCACTCTACTCTCTGGGTGAATAGTCGGAAAGCCTAAAATTACAGTCGATGTTAGATTTCTTGGCTTCATTTGCAAATTGGAGTCATTTTCTTTTTTTGTCAACGCCATAAACACACGTTATATTGTTTAAGAGCAGCAGCCCCTAGTTTGTTATGATATTTTCCTCCTTTTTATCCCCCATATCAAAGGACCTTTTTTTTTTTTTTTTCCTCTTAATTTGGCTTGTTGCAGATTGATGTAATACTGTGTTTCTGAATCATCTGCAGTGGTCCTAAGTACCATTTGAGCAGAGGCTTTTTGGCTTACTGGTCAGGAGACCAGTTCTGGAGAAGGTTCTCCAACTGGCCAGATGTGTCATTTTGGACCAGATTGAGAGCCTGCCAAAACACCACTTGCTGCCACTACCGGATATTGTAGGGGTGCTCACCACTCTGTTACCATAGTTTTGCGGGTCTTAACATTGCATAAATAGGCAGCTGTTCTGTATTCAGGATATAAATGAGTCACCAGCTTGCTCTACCTTGAGGATTTACCTGCAATAGGGAAGCACAGTGTTAACCCCTTCTTACCCTCCTGCATGAACATCACATTTAAATGCACACTTCCCTCAGCCCATTCAGAAGCAAACCCCTATGCATATAAATCACATCCTTCTTGCCAGTTAGACAAGAGAACCGAAAAATGTGCAGTTCATTGTGCTAAAATGGAACACATTTCCTCAGCAGCTAAAGCAGTAAGTTAATCAGCTTATAAACTAAGAGTGAGCAATTTGTGCTGAATTCTTTCTTACTGCTCCTTCAGTAGGAGACAAGGTTCTCTAATCTCATAAAAGGTCATGACTTCATTAAGATGGAAAACCATGTTGCAAGAGACAAGAAAAGAAAAGCCTTAAAAGTCACTCAGTTGTCTCTCTGGACCTATTTTCAGGACAGGGGATTTTTATTTATTTGGAGAATGACAATTAACCTGGAGACTTGGCCCAACAAAGAAGCAGAGTGCTGAAGTGGGTCTCATTACAGGACATGAAAAGCAGTTGGTTTGACCTAATCCACATTTGCAGCAGATGATTTACATAACAAGTTAGCACAAGCCACCCAATTTTGATTTTAAATAGCTGACCAATTTCAAATAGCTTGACCAATTTATATATAGAAAATGTATGTGTGTGTTCATATGTATATATGTATGCAGGTGTGTGTATATATATGTACACGTGTATAACACACATACATATACATATACACGCATATATTTGTGTTGGGGGGGTTATTTTTTTACCCCAAGGTACATTGGGAAAAAACCTTGTCTGTGTTAGAATATCAAAGAATAGGAAAGGTCAAGGCAGTTACAAAAAGTAGAGACAATTGTGTAATATGGTATATTAGCTGGTCTCAACTACATTTTTTATTGAAGTATTGTTGACTTACAATATTATATTAGTTTCAGGTGTACAAGTAGTGATTAAATATTTTCACAGATTACACACCATACAAAGTTATTATAAAATATTGACTATATTCCCTGTGCTGTACATTACTTCCTTGTAACTTATTTATTTTATAACTGGTAGCTTGTACCCTTTAATCTCCTGCACCTGTTTTCTCAACTGCTTTTTCTAATTTTACCCTAAAATAGATATAGTCCTTATTTGCTAAATAAAACCAGCATTCTGCAGTCTGATAGGACCGAGTCATTTCTCCAGGCTTTTCATTTTGCCAGGGGAAGAAAAGTGCACAGATAGATAGGTGACATTTGGAGAGCCAGGCATGCCAGATTTTCGGAGGTTACAACGGAGGTCCAACCTGCTGTTCTCCTAATGAAAGGAGGGGAAATTCAGACTGGCAAAACCGCTATAAGGGATATCTCTGCTCCGAATGTCACGCTGCCCAGATGTCCCTCGGCAGGTGGAGATGCAGACAGAATGAAAATGTAGCCCTGTGTATGTGGGTGCTAGTGCATTGCAAGGGTGAACAATGAGTCTATCTTCAGAAGTGTAATGAAAACAGTGTGGATCTTGTCCATATTCATGTCACGAGAAAGGGCTTTCTCAAGGAGTTCTCACCCCACTTCCCCTCCCAGACTGAACAGGCATACATGCTCCCAGACCACGTGCACATGACTTGTTTCAGGGCTTTAAGTATAACAAGTATAACAACTTATTTTAATGCATTTATACACGTGTATGTATACGTCTATGCTTTTTAAATAGAAAATGGGATCATACTACATAAACAGTTTTGTACTTTGAGTTTGTATTAAATGTCAAAACTATATCATGAATGTGTCTCATCTTATTTTCTTTAGGCTTATCTCATTTTAAACTCAGATTTTATAGCAAAGGTTCATAGTCATAGAGTTAATCATTTCCCTGTTGATGAAGCACTTAGATTGGCTCTAACATATTTTAAGATGGGCGTGGTTCTGTTCTCAGTAAATACCAGTGAATTTTATTAGAACAAAGTAAGTTAAGACTTGAAGTTACCTTTTGCAAGAAGAAGCTAAAGTTACTGTCATTGAGTTTTCTTTTACTACAATTGTTTTTCTTCAGTGTTACGAGATGACTTCCGGCAAAATCCCACAGATGTTGTAGTGGCAGCCGGAGAGCCTGCAATCCTGGAGTGCCAACCTCCCCGGGGACACCCAGAACCCACCATCTACTGGAAAAAAGATAAAATTCGAATTGATGACAAGGAAGAAAGAATAAGTGTAAGTTAAACTAAAATGGACCCCTAGAGAGATTGAATATCACGGCTTAAAATGGATGTATTTTATTATTTTATTTATATTATTTATAATATTTTATTTATATTATTTATTATTTCTTGGTAATAAAGTTGTAGAACTGTATTTGAGTGCTAATTACTATTTACACTGTATTGAAAGGACTGAAAAAAGGTAACCAAAAATAAAAACTTTGGAATGAGGCTTCAAATAGTCAAATATTATATAAATCAAGTGTATATGATATATTAATAACTGGACCAATCTGAATATGTAAATATATCTTTGCAGTAGAATACTGATGTCGAAGCTCTTTTTAAGATCTCCAAATGCATCTATTGATCATGCAATACATGTGTCAAAGTGTAAATGATGGCCATAAACTGTATTAACTAGAACATTTCTTTTCATACTACTTTCAAAATTATAAGAGGAAATAATTTGAGGTGATAAATATTTCAAGCTCTTTTCCAGTTTTTCCAATGTAATATTTATAACTAAAATATTATATGAGAACTCATTTCAAAGTTTAAGAGATAGAAAGTAAAATCAATGTAAAAATAACTGCCTGGTTTTGCAGTTTAACCCTTGTAGAAAAATAGTCTGTTTTCAAGGGAAATGGATGATCAGGTTAATCAGTCAATTAATATTCAAAATGGAACACCCAGAAAATGGTAAAAAGGTAGAGAAATGGCATATAGTTATTTTATTTTTTCAGAGGATCCATTCAACCTGTGTATGTGAAGTTTGTGAGAGCAGTCCCCTGAAATAGTAGATAATGCTTCAACCTTCTGACATGGTTCTTAGTATAATTTTTATACTCAGTACAATAACTGAGAATTAATATATTTTATTTAAAATAATGTCTCAACGAAACAAATGTACCATTTCTATCAAAAAGTCCACATTTTCTGGGTGTCTATTCTCTTTAAAAATATCTTATAAATGAGGTTTTATTCTTATGTGTACATTGTGATTACATCATAACACAGGACGAGAGAGTCCATGCAAAAGATCACAACATATTCCATATGATTCTGGCTTGAACTGTTGACACTGTGAGGATCTACAATGAAAGATAATTTGGTTCTCAATGGTCTGTGCTCGGGTACCAAACTTATGAAAATGTGCTCCTGTTCAAGATCTTTTTCGTGTTTGTAATCATTTAGCTTTTGCTTTGTAACAAATGACCCCAAAATACTGTGATTTATAATAACCATTGCATTTACACCATGATTCTGGGGGTAAGCTGACAGTTCTTTGCTCTGGGCTAGCTTGGTTCATCTTTGCTAGGCTTTCTCATGCTTCTGTGGCTTGTTTAAACATGTGCTGGCAGCTGGGATGATCTAGGATAACTTTACTCACATGGCTGGCCATTGACTGTCTCTCAGCTGGCCATCTTGGTTCTTCTCCTCACGGCCTCTCATTTTCTAGCAGACTAGCTCGGGCTGGTTCTCATACTGGTCTCAGGGTTCCAAATGCAGCAAGAGAAGGCAAGTCCCTATATGCGAGTGCCTTTCTTCTGGTGAAATGTTGCTTTAGTTCCACTGGTCAAATCAAATCAAATCATATTGTCACACTCAGCTTCGGGGGAAGGAGAAATGGCCTCCGTGGTTTAAACCTAGCATTTATTATGCTCTACTGCATACAGTTGAGAATAGGTTGACTCTGTTTTCTTCTTAAGTAAAAAAAAAAAAAAATATATTGAAAATCCCTTTCTATGACATGGCTAGTTTTAGAGCCTGAATAAGTCTGATGAAAACGTACCTACTTGAGTTTTGTCTGCCTGTGAAATTAAAATTAAAGGAGGAAACCAGCATATTCTTATCTCATATCTCTTTAAGAACACTCAGTCATTGTAAAGTTAAGATTGTTGAACTAGATAAATAATAAAAAAAATTTTTATTGGAAAAGAAGCTATAAGTTGATGATTCACTTAATAAAAACCTTATTCTGCTTTAATGTACCCTTTAACTAACAGACATTTTAACATTATTACATTTGTTTATTCAAACAAAAATGCTTCTCATTTAAGAAACATTTAGGGACCACATTTTAGAAGCCAATGACTTGTACCAAGTCATACTCATCATTCAAAAAAAAATTTTGTTTTTATTCAACCTGAACTCCTCTTCAAAAACTATCTCATAAATATAGTTAAGATGAGGCAAAGATAATTTTAATACTAACAATTGAAATGTAAACTCCATGAAAGCAGAGATTTTTACTATTTGGTTGACTATTGAATCTCAAAGGCCTAGACACTACCCAGCCCATAGAGGTACTCAACAAATACTCATTGAATTATTCTGAGTCAATTAGATTTCGTTATATTATCCAAAGCAGATATCTAGTACTTCATTCTGATGACAAATGTCAATAGAAATTCATTCAACAGAATCTCAGAGTGAAGACCAACCACTGTGGTTTAATGGGGGCAGTCACAAGATTCAAAATAGGACCAGGCAAGAGAGAGGAAGACTACCTTAAAGAAGCATTCTCTAGAAAGGAAATATGGAGGCTTACATTGAGGGTGAATTTAAGAGAAGAAAGTACACGTGCAGATGCCAAAATAGTGGTAGAGTTTTGTGTCTTAGACACTCAGCTATTTCTTTTAGAGAAAAAAAATGTGCTTAAATATTTAAAATTATTTATTAGTGACCTTTCTTTCTCTGTTTCTTTTCCTTTCCATTTTCTTTTTTTTCAATTTTAACAGATCCGTGGTGGAAAACTAATGATCTCCAATACCAGGAAAAGTGATGCAGGGATGTATACCTGTGTTGGCACCAATATGGTGGGAGAAAGAGACAGTGATCCAGCAGAGCTGACTGTCTTTGGTAAAACTCTCTTTTCAATTATAAATTGCTATTTACTACTTTTCCTTTTCCTTTAAATATTTTTGCTAATACCAAACACCAGGCCATACAGGGACAGTTACTTATGACTTGTGGTGAGCTCAATAGACTAGAATTGTCTTGTTTTCTGGTTCTGTCTTTCAATGAAATCTTTGATGTGAAGAAAATTAAACTTTTGAAACATTAATTTACCTACTTTATTCATATATATTTATAGGATTTTACCTTTCATCAGGATGTAAAAAACTGTCTTTTCTCAAAATCTATTTGAGAGATTATATACATTTAAAGTTTATCACTCATTCCATTGCGATGCATTTATGAAGTATTTATTATGTGCATGACACAGGGTAAGGTTTTTAAAAATTAGAGAGTGCAGTGTATAGCCATTTCACTTGTGTTCTAATTTTAAAAATTTCAGATTGAGCTATTTGCAGTTTTACCTCATGATAAAAAGACTAGCTTGCTAGTTATACACACGCAATCAAAATTAGAAAAAAATTGATCAACTATTTTGCTATAATATTCATGTTTCTTCAACTTAAAAACCAAAGGACTCTTTAGCTGGAGTAATTCAATTAGTTAGTGAAAACGTGATTAGATCTGTATCACAGAAATAGTGGAGAAAGCATTAGGAAGGAGAAAATTGGAGGTAGTAAAGATGGCCAATTAAACGAAAGTAAGGAAAATGCTACAGGGCAGCTGTGGAAAATTGAAAGAGAAATACAATGACAGAAAATTGGGGAAAATGGGGATCCCAAAGATGCTGGAAAATGAAACATTCCTTTAGATGACATCAAAGTCCCATTGAAGTCCCATTCAAGTATCTGTATGGAAATATATATGTATACTCACAAACGCACTCACAAACACATACACATATGTATATATACACACATATAGATGCGTGTGTATATCTATCTCTCTCTATGTATATTTGAATAAAAGAGCCACTATTGCAGATATTATGATTTCTTTTTTAAATGCAAGAGATAATTGTGAATTTCAAATTACTTTTTTGTGTGTGTCAGTAAAATAATCTTCTGAATCTGCATGGTATGATAAGATCCTATGTCATTACTCCAGAACACACTGAGGTAGCATCAGAATCTGGCATACATCCCTAAAGAAACTTCTTTTGCAGTTTGGGATGTGCCACCCATGGTATAATGGGATCCCATGCTGCGATGCAAAAGAGAGCCATATTATGGTTTCCATTACATTTAGAGTGTTAGGTGTGGTTTATGAATATGTACTAGAGTGCAGGCCTCTCTTTTCAATTGCTCTGAGTATCAGGTAATCTCTGGTAATACTCCCTGTGGATACTAAGCAGCTTGAAGTCCCAAATGACAAAACCAGGATCCCATAATTCATTAAAGGAATTGAACAGTAAAAATAAAACTGCTCAAAGTATGCATGTAAATTTCTGTCCTACAGAGAGCTCAGACAATATCAGTTTGCCCTTACATTTCATGCAGTTATCTATCTATAAGAGTCTCAAAATGTGCTTCACTCCGTAATGAATAAAATACAGTTTTGCCTGCTAAGATATGAAATTAGCGGTCACTGAACATTAGCATTGAAAACCCACAAGTACAGCTATTCTATTTAAAGAAACACTCATCTCTATTCTTCTGTAGCTACCACCAGCTTTGGAACAGAAAAATGTTTCATTACAGCAGTATATATTGCCTTCAGAAGAAAATTGAAAGGGTTTAGTGTTATTACCCAAGCAATTAGACTTACCAAATGTGACTTGTGTTATGAAATATTCACCCTACTTTCTCTAAAAATATGATGAGAACTGAAGGATATCCCTAAATATGTCAGGAGTTACAGGGGGGACTTCTAAATTAATTTGAAAGTAGCTATAAACCAAAAAGATTGAATTTGTCTACAGGCAGTTCTTCTGGAACAATTTGTTTAGGAAGCTGAGAAACGTTTATCTCATGGTGTAAACTAGTCAGAACTGACCTAAGTACAATATTAAGTTGAGGGAAAAACTAAAATTCCATAATTGATAAGAAAACAACATCCAAACCTAGAAATAAAACATAAAAAGAGTAGTGATGGTCTAAATCAAGATTGTGACAAGTATTGCATGGGAAAGACCCCCTCCTGTACCTTGATTCCCCAATTCTTAGAGAAAATAAAGTAACTAGTGTGCTATGTATAATGAGACCTTCTTTAGTTTATTTTGATGCTCTGTATCCAGAAAATGTTTTCTAGTAAACCTATCTGTATTTCATCGTTGTTAGATATTCTATCTCTGGTGGGAGGTTTATAAATGTAAAGCTGGTTAGTGACAGTTTACCTCTCCTCTCTCAATTCTATTTTCATGTAGCAACACTTCTGCCTTTAAAACTCTGGCTACTATGACAACTCTGTACTCTTCCAGCTTTTAAATGGAAGTTTTTAAATGTCCTTTGCAACTCCATCTTTAACATATATAATACAGAAAAAGTAACTGATGATATTTAATTGTTCAAAAATATAATTCACTTATAATGGCAAGGAAACCAATGAAAAGGTTAAAGGGTCTTTACCAATACAATAGCCATCTGCAAGTATTTTGACTCTTTAATAAGTGGACTTAGAAGTTTTTTAGTTTGAAAATTTCAAATTATGCTTTAAGAATCTGCGCTTTAGGAAAAGTCTTAATCAGTGTGACTTAATTTTCAAAATGTTACTCTGCCATACTCTCTGAGTCATTTATGCTGTTTGTTCTTCTTTAATATTTGCTGACCATAAAGTAGCATCCTAGTTAAGTGGCAGTACCAAATCTAAAAATTAGAAGTAGGCATCACAGAGCAGAAGGACACTAAAATCTATGGCACAGTCTAGATGTCTTCATAAAGAATACTTTGTAGCAATTTACATATGTTAATTAAATTCTAGAGATCCTGAAGACAGAGAAACTAGAGTTGAAGTACATAATTAAATTTCCAGTTATGGGTAGGTTTGGGATGTCTGTTATCTAGAATTTAACTATCATTAAAAAGCAACTAAAAATAAGAATTGTTTCCTAATTATTTTTAAATGTTTGTAAAAGTAATACATGAAAAAAAATTTTCTGTGTTACATTTCTAATAGACATTAGAAGTATTGCAAAACTTATGATGAAATACAGAAAGAGCTTGCAACCTCCCCTCCTCCCAACACACATACACACACACACACATTTCTCATCTTTGAACATTCCTGTAAGCCTGTTTTATCTTTTTCTTCTGGGATTTATTTCCGTATATCTATGTGCTTATTCTGCAATTTTAACTTCTTATTTTGGAAGATGATGATTTGGCCCACTTATACTCCCTTCCCCAACTTCTCACCTGTACTTTCCCTTCTTTTTGTCTTTTCCCTTCTTTGTCTTTTCAGTATATTGACTTTAGAAACATTGACTATATTAATATTTAGAATTTAAGTTATTATAACCTTGTAAATATTGACTGTGAGCTAAGTGTTATGCTATTATAATGGCATTACTTTTCTGGCACTATATTTGGTCTTCTTTGAATTAATAATAAATCCATTTTTCCTTTTACTTATGTTTATCTATGCCTGTCATGAATTCTTCTTGAAATCTTCAACAGAAGGTTTAAAATTCTCTAAATTCTATTTAGCTATTAAGTCTACTCTTGCTACAGCCATCCTGGAGGCGTCAGACTTCTGCCCAGTCCAACCAGGCTGGATTCTATTTAGATCTACCCCAGAAACTTCATTCTGATATTCATCTTCCCTTTCCTTTGATGCTGGATTCCCTGTTTCCTATATCCTGTATTTTTTTTCTTGTTTAACTCTTATATTCAGAACAGTGTTTCTCTACTGATTTCTCCTTGACTAGAGCCTAGAGCACATTCCAGACCAAGCTATCTTTATTCAATCCAAAACTTAATGGATACTTCGGCTGGTTATAGAATTCAAGTTTAAAAAAATATTTTTGCTGGAAATGTTAAGGTCGCCACTTCAATATCATTTTGCTTCCATCGTTACTGTTGAGGAGTCTACTGTACTTTTGATCCCTATGCGATCATTTTCCTTTTTTTTTTTTCTCTTTCCAAACTTTACTTAGTACCTTCTCTTTATCCCATGGTTCTGAAATGTTTCAGTACCATGCCTCATTTTGGCACTTTTTTTCTTTTACTGGTTGGACACTTACTGAGCAATCTCAATCTAAAAACGCTCTATTCATACAAGTCAATGAAATATACTGTCCATTTTTTCTATTCCATTTCTCTGTTGAGCATAAATTCATTAATGAGACGTTAAATCTCCTAGATCTTTCTTTTCTTTAAATATTCCTTATTTATAGCATCTTGTTCTTATTTCATGGATGTTTTAACTTATCTTGCATCTCAGGATTTTAACAATATTCTTTTTTTTTAAATAAATTTTTCTCATGATGCATTCCTCCTTTTCTTCTAAGTTCCTTTCCCTGACCTCTCGCCTGCATTGTTCTGTCTTTTACACTGGAGGCTTTCTTCAAATGACTGTTTTCTTTGGGATGAGGATAGAGGTTGGGTCTGGTTATATTGATATTCAGTTATTGAGTGAGAGATAATAGTTGATGGCCTGAGTGTAGTTGAGATACTGTGAGACAAAGCTATGAGGGAAGAAATCTCAGAACCAAACCTTAGGAAATATCTGTGTGTTATTGATAACTTGTGGCCCTCATTTAAGAATTTAAAACATAAGGTGTTATTAAAATCAAGGTTATTGTTAAGAGCAATTTAGTTCTTTTAAATAATATTAACTTGCAAACTTTAAAACAGCAAAATATTTCTCATTTGTTCACTTATTTAATAAATATCTTTTGAACACCTACTATGTGCCAGGCTCTGAGTGTTTAAATAGAGTTAGGGAAATGAATAGACAGGTCCCCTGCTTTCAGTATGACTCTCATGTCATATCATATCAGCAATAACACGAAACTTTGCCTCTAAAGCATGGTGAGAAAGGCATTCTTTTCCCTCTGAGAATATTTACCTATGTTTGCTTTTGCTTCACAGGATGGTTTCTTTCAGACAAAGAAAATTCTTGGCAAGAAGAGAAATTAGTGCAGCAAGGATTTATTTAATCCCAGTCAGGCAGACTGATCATTATCATCCAGTCTATATTGGAAGGGCACAGTAATTCGCATTCAATGGCTATCATAACCCCCTGCCCCTCACACATACCCATTTAAAAAAGGAGACATACTACGACTAGCCATCTCACTTTCCAGTTTAATAGACACTACTGGGTGGCGGATCCTTCTGGGTCAACTGAAGTTAAGATAAGATTTACAAGCAGTGGTTAGGTCTCATGTGCTTTTACTGCATAGCTTTGGTCTTAGAGGATTTAAAGGACTCTACCTATATAATTATTGCCATAATGCTACTTTTATAATGTCAAGCAAAGTTTATTTTTAAATTGTTAAGGTTGTCCTAGTAATAGCTGTCACAGCATAGCCTTTACCAATTTTACAGCCATAGTCAATGACTGAATACAGTTGAAAGAAATTTGTTCTCTGGACACTTAATTTCCTTCATTGTAGCATGTAAGTAAGAAAGTTAAGAGATATTATGCAACCACATTTCAGATTTATGGTTTTGGGGTTGAAGTGAATATTTTGATTTCTGAATATTATTGACGTAACCACAAGGAGACTTGGCATTTGATTTTATTACAGTTGAATACAAAGCTGGAATTTCCACAATGGCAATTTGGAACTAAATTAACCTGGCTACTTGAGACCTGTACTTTACATAGTACCACGCTGCCAAAGAACACTGCTATCTCAAGAGAGATTAATCTTATAAGCAAACTATGCAAGTGATTCAAATCCAGTTAATCTCACAATAAAAAAAATGTTAATTGCATTGGCAAAGACATTGCCTCTGATCACGCAATGGCTATATAATTAAGGATCGGGCCATTCAGAGGGACTCTAATCTCATTGATAAACCTTCAGCAAATAGCCCTTGAGATGTCTACCCGTGTTTCAATGTGTGATCAGCCATAAGGTAACAACACAGAAAAATCAGTGACATTATTTTGACATGCCTTAAAATGTGGTTTGCTTGTTAGTCAGTAGTTCAAGATGTTTCATGTATATTTATTGTAGTTGTCCAGAGCTTCATGGAGTACAAACTTCACGGGGCATTAATGGGTATTGAATGTGGTCACTTATCGACTTGCTGGATGCTTTTCTTGTCATCTTACTTTCTAATCCTTCTAACTACATTATTTGCAGATGATTTTGACACAAAACAATAAACCCCAAGATAATTCCTTGTAATTTTTGTAATTTGCGTCTGAAAGGGGTGTGGTTTTGTGTTTAGCTATGGTAGCAGTAACCTCTGCAAAGGCAAAGCATTTAAAAATACATTTCTGCCTGTATAACTTATTTAGTCTTTAATACTCATATTTTTGATTCTCAGATTTTCTGGAAATAAAGTCGAGTTAAGTAAACTGAAAATAATTCCTACCAAAAACTGTCTTTCGATCTAAATAAATGTTAAGCAAACCTACAGTTTTTAACATACTGTTTTTTTGTGGGCTGTTAAAATTACAAAGTAGAAGATGATCTTAATATAATTAGCAGAAAACAACTGACATAATGAATAACATAATTTAGAGATAATTGCTGCAACAGGCGCTATGGAAATTCTCAGAACAATTTTTTTAAAGTTGTGACCAAATTCCAACGAATTGGTAAATTTCAATGTTACTTTGTTGGAAGGCACAACCTCAGGTACATTCAGGTATAAAACCCTTTCTGATGTGCCATGTATATGCAAATGACTTTCTTCTGGGTTATTCTTTGCATTGTCCATTTTTTTTAATCAATTGAATTGCATTTTCCACCATAAACCAATGTTAGGCTTCCAAAAATTCTATACCACATAGTCTCCTGTGGTTATCTAGTTGCTTGGCAACTAAACTCTGCTTGAGGGCAGAAGAGAATAGACAAAGTTCGTTGCAAAGTTCTCCACCCCTACTGAGTTCCTCAGAACAGCAGCAGGGAACCCCATAACTTTCTTCCTTCTTGAAATTGTAAATCAGGTGCTTCCACGTGTCTCCATACAAAATAGTGGGACTTAGAACAGGTATGATAACCAAAAAAATCCTCAAGGACCCTAATGGTGTCCTCTGAACGAAGAGACAATTTTAGTTTTGTGGCAACTCTTTCAAAGTTTGCTCTTTGAATTAATTATACTCATATGTTGCAATTTTGTGACTGGTGGCATGTTAAAGGAAACATACAATAACTTTGCCTGAAGATATTCATGTGTATTTTAGTGGAACTAATCTATATACTCTTATGCAATTTACTTTGTAGTCAGCATCATGCCATGAAAAATTTCCATGTTAGATAGATACAGAGATAGCATTAACATCCCAAGGTAGTAGAACTAATCTATATACTCTTATGCAATTTACTTTGTAGTCAGCATCATGCCATGAAAAATTTCCATGTTAGAGAGATAGATACAGAGATAGCATTAACATCCCAAGGTATGATTTTGCCACAATTTATCCTAAAATCCCCGATTTTCCAATACTGCCAGCATTGCTGCCATGATCCTATGTTGTTCTTATCTTTTGTTGCAGTTATCAATGATCGAAGTTACTGTTCTGTATTATTTGTATTGTGGAGTGTCTGCAAGTAATGACTATTTTGGTTCTTCTCCAATACTCACACTTTCCTTCTTTTTCTTACTGATTATTAATGTCAGCATGTCCATTTTGTTCCTGATTGTATTAGGCGTGACTTTAGTATATTACTTTTAAAGAATAATTTTTGCATTTAGTTTCTGATAAAATATCTTCATTATACTTAAGAAGTTTCTTGTGATTCCTTCTTACTTAGAATTTTTTTAATCCAACAGGTTCTCTATGTCTATAGATGTAATCATATTTATTTTCTCCTCTCTATAATATAAGTAGCCTCCTTTACCATATTAATTATGAATGCATTTGACTTCAAGTAACAGAAGGCTAACAATGGCTTAAGTGTAAGGGGTCCATTTTTTTCATATCTACCATATCTGCAATGAAAGGATTGACACAGTCACACACCATATCCATACTTTACCTGCCACTTTGTTCCAGTTTGCCAAATGGAAATTTTAGAATCTTTCTAGACTTTCGTTCCACATCTGATTGATCACCCAGTTCTGGTATCTCTTCATTCTGTTCCCTCTTCCATATCCCTAGAACCACTGCCAGTTCTAAGCTGAAATAATTTCTTACAATAACTGTTTGACCTAATTCACTGCTTCATATTCTCTTCTAATTCATTTTTCACAGATCTGCCAACATGATCATTTTCATATGCTTATTAAAAATGCTGCTGCCTTAGTTAAATTCTTTCAACATCTCTCTATCACCTTTAGGGCAGAGCTCACATTCCTTGACATGGTATAGAAGGCCCATCATTGTCTCACCATTTACCGACTAACTAGTTTCATCTCTCACCACTTTTCTGATGAAACCAAGCTGCTGGCTCTTCACCAGCTACCAAGCTAGAAACCTGGCATAGGAGAAGCTGCATTAACATGTGCTGAATGAATGAGTGGATGAGGGAAAGACTTCTCTTAGCTTACTCATCCGTATGCCAAGTTTTAGGACAATTCCCCCTTTAAAATCGGAGGGAACAGGAGGGATAGCCTGACACATGATTTCTCATTCATTAGTGATATCAGCAGTGGCTTGGATCTCTTTTAATATTGGGTTACTGCAGCTTTTGGATGAGCTGGATGAATATCCCTAAGTGATAGCAAAGAAGGAATCAATCCTGCTTTCTATGCTAATGACTCATCTTTTTCTGTTAATATTCCAAACACTCGTAAGAAGATACTGATCCTATTGCCTATATACTGCCAAAAACAGTAGCTCAATATGAACTATGCAGGCACTAAGATAGTTTGAAGCACACAGTGTCCAGTGGTCAAAGGAGAACACTAAGTAATTCTATCCAACTTGCAGATTTGTTCTGTGGTCAAAGGGGCACACTTAGCTGCTAATTGTTTCTGACCACCTAAAATCTTTTGAAGCAAACTTTTCCCTCAAGTCTATATGGATTATTTCTAAATCCTGCATTAGAAAACCTCTCCATGATAAAGTCCATGAGCCTTGTTTTACGGCTTGGGGTTTGGGGGCCCCAGTGTACAGATACTTGAGCATGTGCAGGTCTGTCTGTGTTTAAAGAAAATTTTGATCCCTACTGTCAGCTGCCCTGTGGACAGATGCAGTTGTCTTCCTTCTGAATACCAATGATGGTTGACTTTATTGCAGTAAAATATGCTTTTGTAGCTTACACATTTGTTTCATAAATATGGGTCTTTATTTAGTCAGTAAAATCATATACTTCCAGTCTATACTCAGCATATGTTATTTGATGTGATTTATTTTCCTTAAAGATTTCTTGCTAAATATGTTTCAATTTTTGTGCCACTGTATTCACATTCTTAAATTGGGTTTGAAACTAAAGTTCTAAGTGACTAAATATGGCCATATGGCCATAAATTGTGTCAACTCCCTATGGATTTCATTCTTCTTTTCCTTGACTTCTCTTCCTACTTCGATAAGTAGCAATATTGGACTTGCCTATGATTGAGAGACATGGGCTAAGAAAAAGTTAAATGGTGGTTTTTCCTGTATCAGAATCAGATCATTATAAAAAAGAGAGGAAACTAGACAAGAGATTGAAGTGTTTACAGATATGTAAAACTACATTTTGTTTTATACCTCTCTTCAATAGTAAGATTCTATGGACAGGAATTTATTTTTTCCAGGCTTTATTTAGAAGAGTGTTAGAATGCAGATTAACAGTGCTAGGTACAGATTAACAACAAAAGACTAAAGGACGGAAACACTAAAACAGAATACTAGAGAAATAAACAAACAGAAAAGTTAAGTAAACAAAAATGGACAAGTATCTGGAACACTTAGGAGAAGATAATTAGAAGTAGCCTTAGAAAAGTATGTGACAGTAAATAGTTTACAATAATTAATAATGATAGTGTTTTTTATTTAAGAAAAATTAGATTGACAGATTTTTAAAAAATTTAAGACACACAAAAAAATCATATATGAAGTGAAAATATTCATGGAAGTATTGGGTCCTTATCAAATAGATAGGCTTAGTGAGAAAATTTAGATAATACTCATCTTGAGAGCACAACGTTTTTAGTTTTCTCTAGCATTCTTGATGGAATATTAATATTTGTTTCCTTTTTGATATTTTCCATTAGTTTCAACTTTCAGTTTTCCCACTCTGAGTCATTTTAATGGATTAAGATAATCATCTCTTTCCTTGTTTCTTTGGAATTCATTGTTCAGGGTTTTTTTTATGACAAGTTCCACATGATTTAGTTCAGAAATTCACAGAAGAGTCAATTTAATATTTTCCAACAGATTGTATGGGTTTATATGCAAACCATAGTTATTTATGTGTTCCAAAAATATTTTATCTTATACAATTACATTGGATCTGTAGGGCCTTATCAAGACATAGTTGAGCTATAAAATTAGGTACCTATGTACCAAAAATAAACCACATATTTTCTATGCTTTTTTTTCTTAATGCACTTGAAGTATGCACAACATTCATTTTATTTTACTTTTTTTTTTTTTTTTCCTAAGAACGACCCGCATTTCTCAGGAGGCCAATTAACCAGGTGGTGCTGGAGGAAGAAGCTGTAGAGTTTCGTTGTCAGGTCCAAGGAGATCCTCAACCAACTGTGCGGTGGAAAAAGGATGACGCAGACTTGCCAAGAGGAAGGTAAGAGCATTATATGGATGGAAAATTGTTAGATAACCATTGAATAATTATAAAAGAAAAAGACAGCCTCCATTGTACCACCAAACACTCATATCCTGGTATGTTATTTTCACACATGATTTTTATATATGAAAGCCAGATATCTGCTGTTTTATATACTGAAGTCCTCCAGGCTTTTGATGTCACTGTTTCATTGAATTTTCACATAAATGCCTGACCCTCCACTCCATCTATTATGCCCCAATATCAAGGATTCCTAAGGCACTCTCTTCTCCTGGCCCCATCTAGGCCTGCCATTCTGTTCCTGCTGAATTTCTAATGACCCACCCATCCCAAATGCCCCCTTCAACTACTGCTCTGTTGCCATGGCTACTGGGTGTAGCAGACTGTAGGGTCTGCAATAAACAATGGATCTCATTCAATACAATAAGGAAAAGGCACATGGCTATCCACATAAGGAATTTTTCACTTAAGGACTTCCTGTCACTTTCTCACTTGCCATCTCTTCATGGAGATCTTCTCTTCCAACTCTTTTCTATTCTTATCACCAAACCCAAAACCCAATCTCTCAGCTCTCTAAGGTAAGTCCAGAAATGCTTGTCATCTTTTATAAAAATAAAAATAAAACTTTTTTGTAGTCTAAATTCTCCCAGGACCTTGCCTTTTATGATCAAATAAATCATTCAAGTATTTCTTTTTCTATGTAACAAGCGTATTTAACTATAAGATTTCTTTTGACTTCATCCTAGTCCTACCTTCTGAAACTACAGCCATCATACCTACTACAATGAGGGTCTGCAAAAAATTTCACATCCTGCTTTTTTGCCAATTTTCTTTCCTAAAAAAGAAATTAGGTTTCATTCAACTGACTGAAAGTAAACATCTTTCACAGAAATCAAATTGAGTTTCTTTGTGCTTTCACTGGCACTGCTATCGAGTCTTTCCTGAATTTATACATTCATTTCAAAATCTCATTTTTACATATCCCTAGGTCTCTGACACTATACTTTCTAAAGTCACATCATCAACAGCACTGGCTTCAAATGGACCAAACCTTTTTAATAGTGACAGGTTCTTTGCAATCTATAGGAAAGAGACAAGTGAAAATTTTACTTTGCTTAGCTTTTCGGCATAAATTATAGGGAAAGTTGACTATGTTTCTTTTCTCACTTTGCTGTCAGACACCTAGTTTTAAAGCATGTTATTAGGAGAGGTTAGTGAATGTGAGCCTCCTCAAACTTTCTCAGTGGAGAAGCAGGTTGAAAAGCAAGTAGAGGTGATGGAATTGAGGTATTGGAGTCCATCTTCTGTGTATACTCAATAACTTTCCACAAATTTGAGGCCATTTCGTGTATAATTTTAAAATGCTGATGTAAGACTAAGAGATGAATTATACTGTAAAATTAGTGTAGACAAAGATTAATTTTCAATTAGTAGAAATAAAAAGCCTGTCCATAAAAAAATCTTGCATTTTGGAATAATTTCGTATTTACAGAAAGTTTCAGAGATAGTACAGAGAATTCCCATATACCCTATACCTGGTTTCCCCTATTGTTAACATCTTACACAAATATGAAAGATTTGTAACTCATAATAGACAAATGCTGATACATGATAATTAAAGTTCATATGTTATTTTGATTTCACCAGTCTTCCTTTTTCTCCAGGATCCTACCTGGGGTATTTTAGTTGGATATTATAGGATATTGCATTAAGTTGTCATGTTTTCCCAGTCTCCTCTGTTCTATGACAGGTTCTCAGTCTTTCCTTGTTTTTATGACCTTGACAAGTCTTAAGTATCCTAAGACTGTTCTGGACAGGTATCCTAAGAATGTTCCCCAAACTTGGGATTGTCTAGTGTTTTCTCATGATTAGACTGGCTTTCTGGGACTTCAGGAAGAAAGTCATGGAGAGTGCCCTTTTTGTCACATGATTAGCAGGGGTTACATGATATTCACATTACATCCCTGGTGATCCTGATATTTTTAATCATTAAATAGGATCCTATTGACAAAAGTTGAGAAAATAGAAAGTGGTAAGGGTATATTACATTTTAATGCGTCTAGGTCTTTGAATTAAGGTAAAATACAACTTAAGCCCAGTTTGATTTGTTCCCAGATTGCTCTAGGTGTTAGGTCGTTAAACCTGACAGCTTTGTTTGCCACAATATTCTCCAAATCTTGCCGTATTCATTTGCTTCCGAGCTCAAATAATACATACAAATCAAACAACAGCCTTAAAACTGCCTATTTAGAATGGCTGATATAAAGGCCTCTAAAAGACGAAGTTGAAATTTTTCGAAATC
Source organism: Pseudorca crassidens (assembly GCF_039906515.1). NCBI lineage: Eukaryota > Metazoa > Chordata > Mammalia > Artiodactyla > Delphinidae > Pseudorca > Pseudorca crassidens. The sequence goes on along the minus strand of NC_090300.1, from coordinate 118,641,310 downwards.
ATACCTCTACCAGCTTTCCTTAAAACATTTCGTAAGTTTGTCCGCTTTATTCTTCCGTTACTGGCATGATATGCCTACAGTGCTTTGTGTGACCAGCTAAATATTTTTAAAGTCTTAGGCAAATGGAAATGCTGCGTAAGCTTTAAATTGTATGTTAGAAAGGCTTAAAGCAAGGATCAGTGCAATGTAGAAATTGAGGTCAGTACTTTTATCATGATAGAAGCCATGTACTTTTTCTTGAAATCTCAATCTTTAAATGCTATTTCAAAGAAGCTTATTCACTCTTAGATTTGTATGCATTAGCATAAGCTTCACATATGCATAATGAGGGGGAAGGAGACCTTTTTGCTTGGTGAGGAATAACAGTAATGACTTAACCAACCATAGCCTAAATCAACAGCATTGATTCTATTACACTATTTAGGTCTCAGACTAGGGAGATGGCCATTGTTCTTGTGCAAGCAATTGTGTGGAGTGGTGTGGAGGATGACATTTCTTTGGCTTAACATTTAATGCAATTTGAATAAGGTTTGTGTAGTGGTTCATGCTTAACACATTTATAGTAAAACTTTGTAGGGCAGCTGCATAGCCTGTAATTACTACGTAAGTAATATGTGACTATTTTTCTTTTGGAGACAAGAAAAGCTTTTCAATTCAAGTTTAAATTTATGAAATGCTGTGATAGCTATTTAAACTTTCAACACAGAAGAAGATATCTGTGCCAACCTTTCAGTACCCAGAGATGAATTAAAGGAGTATTTTTTTCTTCACTGTGAAAACAGTTTTTAAGTAGTACCCGTATACCTCTTTCTTTGATTTAGCCCTAAATTTCTGACCTTTCTCAGTAACTATCGTTAATGAAATTACAACTTACCATTGGTGAGTTTTATTAAAGACATTTTTTGATTAGATAAATATTTCGGTGAGGTTGGTAAATAGCAATTCCCAAGTCTAACAATAACCCAGATGCCCAACCAGGGAAAAGTTATTTATTTAGACATTTTCCATATAAAAAAGGGACAAAATAGGAAAGAGCCTTCATTTTATATATGCTACTGTTAAAATGTTAATTGCTTGTGTGGCCCAACACACAGCAAGGCCAAACAAACCTAAGTGTCGCAGTTTGGAGCAGAGAAAGGTTTACTGCAGGGCCATGCAAGGAGAGGAGTGGATCATGCTCTAAAAAAACCCCAAGGTCCCCCGATGGGTTTTGGCAAAGCATTTTTAAAAGCCAGGTGAGGGAGGGGGTCGCAGGGTATGTGATCAGCTCATGCACAATTCTCTAACTGGCTGAGGGTGAGGTAACAGGTCGATGTCACAGGGACTAACATTATCAGTCTTCGGCTCCTGGAGGCCTAGACCTACGTGCTCATGGCCATCAAGTAGTTAACATCTTCCAGTTGGTGGGGGGTTTTCACATCTCTCAAACAGCTCAGGAAATGTGCATCAGGTACTGTTATCTAGGTACTTCAGAGAGGAAGTAAAGCAGAGGATATGGGGGAGAGCTTGTCATGGGAAGGCCCCATAGGATCCTGCTTGGTTACATTTGCAGAAACATCTTACAATACTACTATTTCACAATTGACGATTTCAGGAAGAGAAAGGTCACTGCCTTTTTTGTGATCGTGCCAGGTATCAATATCTTTTTCTCCAGAGAGTCTCAATACGTATGTGCTCAAATAAATGCACAACGACTCATTTATTAGGGATAAGAATTTTACACACCACTGGGAGAATAAAGTGGGTAGGGGGAACAAAATGAGGAGATAAGGGAAAGACATTTTGTAGATCATAATGATTATGTGTTTTAATAAAACTGTTTTTTCAAGTCATAATTGAAATTGTAGAAGAAACACTTTAAAGTTTACCTATATTTATTAAGTGCCTATTGTATTTATTAAGTGCCATTGATAGTCTGTGAAAAAGAAGTCACTTTAAGCAAGGTAAGTATGCTGTTATTATTTTTTATTTTATGTTGATCAAATTGAGTGATGTAAGAAAGTATTTACATACTGAATACATTAATGAAAGTTAAAACTGAAGTAATTCTAGTGTCTTGCTTGGGTGCTACATGTTTTTTTCTCAGGCAAACCTAGAGCTTTTTGCTAATTAGTACTTATCACAAAGTGTTTCATGTGATAGAAATTGCCAGTATTTATAATAACTGAGGCAATGTTCCATCATAGCATAGGGATATTGTATATTTTGTCATGAAAAAAGTATATATATGCTGAAACTTTATGAAAAATAGCATGTACTAATATAAAAGAAACAGAATACTAATCATTTACAACCAAAGACATAACAATAAAAATTGAAATTTACCAATGCTACAATATTCTGTTCAATTTAATATTTGTGAGGAGAATAAAAATATCTCTTCTCAGAATTTGGGTAAGAAGTAGTATGATTAATTCAACTATGTTTTCTTATCTGGGTTTGTCTGTACAGTTTGTATTTCAGATAATTATTAGCAATCTTTTAAAGGACTATAAACAGGAAATTTAACATCTCACATCAATCGTATATCAGTATACCACCACTAGTGAGTTCCAAGCTATTTTTTATTTCATTTTTATTTATTTTCTAAACTAACTCTAAAGTGACACTAACTTTCTCAATAAGGATCTAGAGTAGAGAAATGAATGTTCATAATAGCTTGTCACAGAAAAAAAGAAATAAAATATGTCATTTACATTCTTACGTATGCCTGCGAATTCTAAATGCAGTTGATGGCTTTCACATAGTGGATATAATTCATGAATATTTCATAAAAATAGACAAGGGACTAGAGAAAAAGAGTTTCAAGATATATAGTGCAAAATTCTATCAATTTTCCTGAACCAACTGACAAATTCCTTTTTCTAAAGTGCAAATCTATTTTAAGAGAGACTTTTTAGAGTTCTTAGTTCCATGAAATGTGAGATTCACATAAATACATGATTCCTTAAGAAAAGGAATGAATAGGACCACTTACAAGTCCCCTTTTTGTGGCATTTTTACACTAAGTGGCTCTTTTCGCTTAGCCCTGGAAAATGTTCTTATATTAATTGTTTGGGAGCTCCATTGTTTAGAGCATGTGCTTCTGGGATGCAGAGACGCTGAACAGGTGCTAAGCTACCCTGCTGAGGAGACCAGCCTTCTTCACATACAGTGTGTGTTTCAAGGACATGTGGTAATTTGGGCTCATGATAAATAACCACGCTGATAAGGTTGGCTGGTCAAGATTGGTCAATTAAAGTGGTTTTCAAAAAAGAAGGAATAAAACCTGAGAGCACGAGAAAAGCAATGTATATAAATATTGTATGTGGCATTTGAACAATAGACTGGTCCCTAAGATTTAGAAATATAAGGAGAAGCGTAAATGAAAATTCTATGATTTTTCAGCTATACAGATGTCTTAGCCATTTCTGCTTGAAAAAATAATTAGAACTGCCTGGACCATTATTGTGGGATCTTTTAATAGAGCAACCAATAACAAAGAATATTTAGGTCATTGTCAGGGATGTTGGATTTTAGCCTTGTTCTGACACTGTTTGATCATTTATCCCTTTAGTTATACTCGCATGTTCTGGAAATGATGTTCAACAGATTTCTCTACCACTAACTAGGAGTGTGACCTTGAAGAAGCTATTTAAACTCTTTGTGTTTTACATCCTGAAGATATGGACCAGCAATGCATTGGGACTAATGATTAACTTATACTTTGACTCATTTGTACAGGGTGAATAATTATGCCATCCATTCTAATTCAAAGGGTTATTAAAATGATATAACTTATTCAGAGTACTATAAACACTGTACAGTTGGTGTACATAACAGGTGCCTCAGTTTTATAAATCCTACTGATTGGTGGTATTTATTAGTTATGTAGATAACTACAAAGAAAACATAGTTAATGCTAAAAAATACAGAGTATGTAATTTTCATGAAATAATCACAATTCTCCTCTCTCTGGCCAATTGATTTCCAAAGAAACACATAAAATATTATTGATTGAAGAGTTATCACTTTTTCTTTTAAATCATATAGGTTTATTTATAAATTTTTCCAGCCCGTTTGCCAAGCCTAAAAGTTGTCACCCTCTTCTCTACCTCTGGGAGATTGAACATGGTCCAGATATTATATTCTAACCCCAGTGCAATCAGTTATCTGGGTTGGGAACTTCAAATTTCACACATTACCTGTATCCTTTGTCCACTGGTAATAAGAAAACCACCATCTTTCATAATCTTTGTAAGAAGATTATGTAATGATTAAAACAAGTATTATTGGAGGACTTACTATTTGCCATGCATTCTTCTAAATGATTTTTGCATATATTAATTTCATTATTTTAAAGCTTAGTGTTCCAGAATAATATTACTCCCATTTGAGGTATGTGGAAATAGCTTAAAGAAGTTGTTTCCAAAGACACACATTAATATGTGTTAGGGCCAGGACCTGACTTAGTATCTGTCCAACATGAAACCTGTATTTTAAACTAATGGGCTCTGTAATTATGTGATTATGAATTGTTTATGGAATTGAGCCCCTTACAAATTTTACATTTTAGATAAAATTTTAAATAATTGGTTAGAAACACTATATTATGAGCAACTTTATAGGAATACTGTACAGCATTACTATTAAGGGTAGTTTTTAGACCAATGTCACAGTGTTTTGAGAATCTAAACTTGGACCAGGTCAAGCTTCCCTCCTTGGAAGCTGAAAATATAGATTTTGTTTATAAACAGAATTAATTAGCAATTTTCAGAGGGAGGCCAAAATGGTATTTTTTCTGTGTTTTCATCAAATAGGTGCTAATAGTTGCTGTTAACACAAAACTAATTGCCACCTAGGGTGGGGAGTGCAAGTTGCCTCGTCCTGTGACCACACTGGCCCATCTGTTGAGAATCTCTGCTAAGGAACAATACAGGAACTGGCGTGCAATTTGGGTTCTGGCCAGTGGTCAACTAACAAGCTGGGACCACTTGGACTAAGAAATGCCTTGAAGTCAGAGATGCTCTGCTGTCCATTAACTGGCAGCTCTTGTGTTGTGTGAGGGCAGAGCCAAGACCAGGTGCCAGTTTGCAAAGCAAAGGATCTGTCTGAGTGCCGCCTGTCACTGGCATGTGAGTGTCGTCCCACCAGGAGCCACAGCAGGTGTGCTTCGTCCATCAAAGTGTGGCATATTAGAGCATTCAGCTAGGCTAAGGTTGGGACCAGGGCAACATTTTACCTTAGCCCAAACAGGAGGACAGACCAAAGGCTTACCAGGACATGAGATAGTTGTCACATCACACCGTATCCCAACGGTGGATATACTGGATATTTATCATTAGAGACGCTCTTTCTCATACCTGGGTTCTTGCCTTAACTAAATAAAGGGAAGAGTTATGTAATTGACTGTATCAACATAAATCCTTGCCTTTATAAGACAATTTGTGGTTACAATCACTTAGATGAATTAATTACTCCACAGGCTTTTCAAATTAAGATAGAGTTCTGGTTGTTTGTTTATTTTTTTCTGTTGTTATTCTTAATAAATTGAATCTTAATGTGGAGCTGCAAGGTTAACTAGAATTTAGGAGATCAACATTCTTATCACAGCCCTGTCATAACGCATCATGTTATTTTAAACAATTTATGTTACATGTCTGAGTACCACAGTCCACATCCGCAAAATGTGTAAGTTGCCTTGGATGGTTTCTGCAGTACCTTTAAATTCCAAAATGGTATGAATCTATGAATGGCAACAATGCAAAACGATTTATAAAGTATAATACATTTTTAGAGGAAAAAATCCCTTAGATTTGAAATGAATGAGCCTAAAAAGGAATATTAAAATTACTCATATAACCATTACCAATGGTATCTACTTTTTACGTTTTGCATATATCTTCTCAGATTTCTATGGGTAAATGGGCTTTTTTTAAATTCAAAATTGTTTTTGACCCTGAATCCTTATCTAAAATGTCTATTTAAAATTTTTACTTAAAAAGTTTATTAGACTTTATTTAAAAAGTCTAGTACTGAATCAAAAGAGTTGTTTTTAATTGCATTTTCCTTTCCCATAAATATAATAAATTATATTTACATAGTGCTTACTCTATATCACACCTACTTTAGGCATTTTACATTAATACACATCCTTAGGACTTGATGTAAATACTATAATTATTCCAATATTACAAATGGGAAAAATGAGGTGTAATGAGGTTAAGTATGACCAAATCACTTAGTAAGGGGTCTAGGATTTCTGGCTCCAAAGTCCACACTCTTGACCACTACTTTGAGGTACTGGATGGGAACAATTTTTTTCCATTTGGGATTGAAGATTAGGAAAATACAGCTTAGTAAATGCCTGGAGCATTTAGAAGTGTCACTTTCATCAGAAAGTCACAAAATATATCTGTGTGGTAAAGTACGTAATAAAGATTTTATAATCTTCATTATAATGGTACTTATAAGCAATAAATAAATCCATTATATCATATCAAATAAATTTTCATCTTTAAAAAATTTATTTTACACTGCCCATTGAAATAGAATTTATAACTATCTTTATTCTCACAGAACATTTTAACTTAACATATCTGTGTTCTTCACAACAGTGTATCTGGAAAAAAAATAAAGTCGCGAGAAACACATTAGAAGCTAAAGAATTGTTTGCCAAGTGAATTAAATAGCATGAGTAAAGGGTAAATAATAGAACTATGAACTCTTCCAGGGCATGATACTTTAACTCATCTTTTCATTCTCAGGGCACTTTTGAATTTACTAAAAGAGTATTTTTTTTAATATTTTCATGATAATATTTTATTATCAACAGTTCCATGGATGGTTATAAACTGGAAGGCAGGACTGTGTTCCAGACTTTATATCTTCTACAAACATATATATATTTTTTATTTCTTATAATACTCCCTTTGGGAAAGTTGCTGCTTGACCCACATATTCACATCAACTGGTATGAATTGAAAGACAAAGGGAAGAAAAACAAATAATAACTTGAGACCCAGTATTACAATGACAATGTGAATGAGGATTATATCTTTGTTAGTGTGTGAAAAAGATACAATTGCCAGAGATAAAAGATAAGAGAACGCTTCCAAAGCACGCTAAGAATATACTCCACCACAATAGAAACAATTCTTAGTGAAATCTATTTTAGTTGGTACACAGTATTAACTCATTGGAGCCTCATTCTAAAAGACCATATTTAGACAGGGAGAGTTGTGATTGGGGCACAGTGAACCTTTGCCAATAAATACAAGTACTAGAAGTTTCTTCTGAGAAGGTGATTGATCAATCATGTAGCTCTGTGGAATAGCCTTAAGGAGTTCCCTGGTTGCCTAGTGGTTAGGGTTCAGCTCTGTCAGTGCCGTGGCCCAGGTTCGATCCCTGGTCGGGAACTGAGATCCTGTAAGCCGCGCAGTGTGGCCAAAATATAAAATTTTATAAAAATTAAAAACCAAAGATCTATGTAATAACCTTGTGACAAAATCTCAGTGCAGAAATTTTGCTAGTTATTCTTATGAGCATAACTGTCACAATTGCAAAGGTTATTATAATATCTTTCAACTCATTTCCTCGACTATATAGGCATTTGGCACTTTTATAAAGAATATCTGGTTGAATATTCTGTGTCATTGCAATTCATACAGCATATGGCACTTGTTATAAAAAAATGTTCAATGAAAACTTAAATATTCCATTCATTGACTCACATTTTCTAATAGTTTTGTCCAAATATTTACAGCACATAGAGCAGAAACAAAAAAATCAATCAAGACTTTTACCTTTATTTGAGATTTCATAAAGAGACTGAAAGAAAATATTTTGAACATAATTTATAGTAAGATATCAATTATCTCAAAGGAATAATGAAAATTTTCAATGTAGACTAATAAAATATTATTTATATTTCATGAATTATTTCAAAAGTAACCACAGACATCAATCAAACATTTCTATGTGTTGATATCCCAGCATATTAAAAAAAAATGAGTTTGCTCTCAAGAATTTGAGAAGGAAAGTAAGACTTTTAGAAGAAAGTATGAGATATAAAAACATTAATTATTAAATAAGGAAAATTATATACAGACTATGATGTACAAGAGTCTTTAGGGTTTCAGAAAATAAAAGCTTCTCTATTCCCATGTGACACTAGAAACGGGTCTGAAAGGAAGAATAGAATTTCTATAAGTGGAAAGAAGACTATTCTAAGAGATGGAAGCAGGATGAAAAAGCTCTGGTGGTGGAAAGTGTAGGCCAACAATTTGTGGTTCAGTTTCCCTGGAGCGTAGTGGAGTGGCACTTAAGGCCAGCAAGGTTAGTTGAGGCTTTATTATGAAAGCCTCTAATCCCAAGTGAAGTGTTTATACTGAACACACTGTGAAATGGGAAATTCACTAAACACATTGAATAGAAATATATTCTTGTTTCTACGTTTAGAAAATTGATTCTTACATTTATATGTAGTGTAGCTTGGAGCAGAGAAAGTTTGGAGGTAGGCGTACCTGGTAGGAAGTTGTTTAAAAACTAGTTAGTGGATTACATTGGAGTGTTTCCTGTGAATACCCCAACACGGGTATTAATGCAAGTGGCAATACAAAGAAAAATGTGTTGTTTTTTTTTAATTAGTAATTGATTCTATGTCAGGGTTCATGGGAAAAGAGGGATTAAAAGTAATACTGAAGTTTATTCTGAGGTTGGGTGCCTGGATGAATGATGTTGTCCTTAATAAATAGAGAAGTCAAAAGATTTGTTTAACCTAAATCATTTTTAATCATATAATAATACCATATGTAACTGAATTCAAGTTAGAATTATTTGTGAGATACAAGAGTATTTTTTTCTCTGAGTTAAGCGGAAAATAGATTGCCAAATCAACTATGATATGCCATCTCTGATAGATGATTTCTAATTTCAGAGATTTAAAATATGAAAAATGTGTATCTTAAAATTGATTAACTATGGGAGTAAAAGCTAATGTTTACAGATGTTTTACATGCAAGTAGCTCATTTAATCAATCATCTCAATTGCCTCATGAAGTAAGTATTTTTATACTATCTTTATTTTACAGTTGAAGGATCTGAGAAGCAAATTTCACTGGCAGACAGAGGTTTAAATTGAAGCACTTCAGCCCTAAAGTATACTCTCTTAACTACTACACTAAAATAATTTGTTTCAAAGAAAATTATATTAAGATAATAACAAAAACTATAATTTTTTGAGGGCCCACTGGCTTCACGTTAGGCTGTTTCACATTTTATAATTAATCTTTCCAACAGCCTTGAAGTATGAATCCCCTCTTTTAACAAAGGAAGAAACTGAGGCTTAGAGCAAATGAACTACGCGCTCAAGATCACAGGACCTGTGGGTGGCAGAGCTGGAGTCCACACCCAGGTCTCTCTGACATCATTATTGTAATTGTTTCTTTTTCTCCCAGACTCCCCAACTCCCTTTGCCGTATTTATCTTGATCTCAAATATCCAGTCCTACGTCTAACATGTGGGGCTCACCCAATACACATTCAGTACGGTATAGTAGCTCTCAATTAGGGCCAATTATGCTTCTCGCTTTCCTAGAGGGACATTTGGCAATGTCTGAAGGCATTTTTGATTGCTACATTTGGGGGATTAGGTGCTACTGTCATCTAGTATGGAGAGGCTAAGAATGCCACTGTCACTATGCACAGGACAACTCCCACGGCAAAGAATAATCTGCCCAAAATGTCAATAGTGCTGAGGTTGAGAAACCCGATTTAGTGGAAACAGTGAATCTGGGCCTTGCTCACCCGAATGCTATTTTATTTGATTTTTATTTTTAATGTTAGGACAAAAATAATAGAATATAGTTCAAAGAAATAGATTTCAAAGATAATAGTCTTTTCTTATTCCCTTAACTATGAAGGTTATACCAGTGAGATGGACAAATAATACCATGAATGGACTTGACATAAACATGTCATCATTTAACACAAGAAGAAGACCCTTTGGTTCACTAATGACTTGAAGTGAATGTATATTTTTGCATATTTTCTAGAATATATGAGGCAGGGAATTTTTCTTTTCATTTCTTGTTCATGAAATTGTTGCTGAATTGATCAAACTAGTTGAGTAGCTTAATTAGAGAAGTGTCTGAGCCTTCATTTTCAAATAGACCTACCAACCCACAAGTTCTGTGACACATTTAATAAGTGCTCCTATGTCATGTTGAATTTCTAAATTACTCCATAAGCATATTTCACAAGGAAGTTTCTATGGGCAGAAGGCAAGAAAAGAAAGCTTTTTGAACCTTCCATAGAACCGCCTAGAATGAACATCTCTCTGAGGACACAGAAGCCTACCCTGCCCCTAGGGCTCACTTTGAACACCTATGAAGGAGAATTCCTGGAGTTTGTCCATCAAATACTGCAAAGCCACTAAGTACGTGGCAAATTTAAAAATCCATTTTATCCCAAACTTGCAGTCCCTTATTGCACAGATTTCATTCCCAACTCAGAAGAGTGCAAGAAGAATGGGAGCTGCTAATCAAAAAGTCTGGTCTGAGCTGTGAGTTCTGTGGACTCTTGTGAATTTAATCTCTAAAGTCCTTTTCTAAAAGAACTTAAAGTTAAGATTAATTTCTAACCAAACACAAAACTGTGAGATATATCCACTTTTCCAAATCTGATATTGCAATTTCTAGTCCTATTGTAAAACCAAATTGTCTTAAATGCACTTATGCCAATAAAATAACTATTTCTAAATTGGAGGATAATTTAACCTGCTTCAGCACTTAATTTGTTCCAACATTATCTCCTTAATTGTGATATATTTGCACTTTTTACCCTAAATTTTTCTGTTCTAATTAGTTAAAATAATAAGTGCAATATTTTAAAAAGTATTTAAAAGTAATACATTTAAGGAGTTGCAGATATTATTTGAATAATCTGCTAAAAGTTAGTGAAAACATTATCACAAAATGGTTGCATATTAAGGACAGTTGTGAAAATAATTAAGCATTCCTTTCTGTTATTATGAGCCAAAGGAAAATCCCAATATCTCTAGGATGGTTTGAACTTGATTTAATATGAGTGTGGAAGGAAGAGTACATGATTTTATAAGATATATATATATATATATATATATATATATATATATACACATACACACACAATTATGTCAATGCATAATTGAGGTTTTCCTAGGCAAATGCAACAGAAAGGCACTGGGACAAGAAAAGTGAGGATACTGGCAAGTATCTTATGGGCCATGGAATCTAAGCAGGGTAGACAAATAAGTGTTGATGCAAAGGAGTGATAGAAATGGAGGAAGAGGTTCAGTTTGTAAACTGATTAAAAGAGTAGGAACCATGCAAGTTTATGGCAGGATCAGATATTTGAACTTCAGATTTCAAAGATATTTGAACTTCAGATTTCAAAGATGGATCCATTCCAATTGAAGAAAAGTTCCAGGATCTTGCTATGAGACAATGGCAAAGGGAGATGGAGACAATATCTCTGAAGGAGGAGATGTTAGAGTAGTGAGAGGCAGCTACAGAAAATCTCACATAACATCTATTGGGCATTTACCATATGCTAGGTTCAGGTCTCAACACTCTAAATGTATTAACTCATTTAATCCTTACAACATCCCTGTGAAGTAGGTCCTTATTAAATGCCATCTTGGTCAAATGGAAAGAAATTCTAAAGGTTCCATTTGAAAACTGGATAACATAATTACTGTTCAATGGGATAGGACTTTTTGGTTTTGCTTTTAAAATTTTGCTTGGTTTGTTTTGAGGCTATGTAATTCCTTCCAAAAATATTTATTGAGTAACTGCTCCATGTCAGGCTCTGGGTATTATTTGGAATATCTGGGAAGGTGTTCTCACTTTCACTCTTTCTCCACCCTTACACAAACCCACAGGGAAGAGCCAGATTTCTATCAATGCATGGAGGTGAAGGTGAAAATCTGAGAGAGATAGAGGATCAAGAAGTTTTACAAATCAGCGAACAGGTAGTTCAGATGGCACAGTGAAAAATTTTGTGAAGAGGACCACAAAAAAATTGTCTGAGGTTATATCAGAGGAGATAAAACTCACTGCAGAGGTGGTGAAAATGAGAGAATAAGATAACAGGAGAAGACGGAAACTTGGATGGTGACCAAGGGTACCAGGCTATGAACTTCACAGTTGTCCACAGATTTGCCAAGGGAGTTAACTCTTGGAGTCTCCGCTGTCTGTCATAGGTGTAGAAGATGGGAGAGACAGGGGGTACTCAAAAGGCAGCCATAGCCTCAGTGATTAAAACTTGGAGGTACTTTTAGTTGGGATGAGCAGGGTGCTTTGGCCTTTCTGGAAGGACTCGGCTGTAGTTTGGTTTAATTGCCCAGTCTCCAGAGAGGGACTCTGTTTTCACGATGGTCAATGTCTGGGATTCCCTGGCAGTCATTCTGAGGCCTTGTCTTTTGGGCCTATTATCCTGTGATTTGAAATATGCCCTGTGTTAAGTTAACTATTTTTATATTCTTGTGGGTATTTTAGTTATCTTTTTTGTTTGCTTGCTTTCTCTTAGCTTTTTAGTTGGAAAACTCCTTGCTCTCTCAGCTGTGCTAAAGAGAGACTAGAAGAGGGGTTTTCCATTGATGGGTCAAGCTTACAAGGGTAGAGCCACCTTTGATTGGGATGAAGATAACGAGGATAGCATTTACGGGAAGCCAAAAAAGGATAAAATATTGTTTGGTTAATTAAGACAGAGTCAAGAATGCCATCATACTGCAAGTTTCATTTTGGCTTTCCGTATAAGCTTCCAGAATAGAACAGCAAGTTCTCTTTGGGGACCACTTTTCTCTTACTATTTCCCTATAAGTCTAATCTCCCAAGATTTTTGTTCCCAATGAATGTTATGTTAATTTTAATTTTTAAATGATATCTGTTCTTCATACTGCTCTTAAGTGCCCTGCAGGTTTTAGTTGATCGGTGTGTCTCTAATTATCAGTGAATGATTCCATGAGATTAATAAGTGATTTTTTTAATCTTAAAAATTCTTCTGTTGAAAACAAGCAATACTTTGTAACATTTTCATGTAAAAGCTCCATAGTTAAATTTTCACTGAATTTGGAACTACGGAATGCCTATTATTGCAGACATTCCTTCATTTTCTGACAGCATCTAAAAGGTGTAAGGTGATCTTCAGCTATTTTGATTGAGTGCAAGTATTTTGAAAACTGAAAACAAACTTTTCAAGTCTCCCTAAAAGGAAAGAAACATTTACGTGTGTAGATATTAAATATTTCCTGGTCCGATTCATAGTTTTTACGATTGGCCAACTTAATGATTAATAAAGCAGATACATAATAAAATTTTAGGTGCTAATTCAAAACACTCGTTCTAGAATTGGAGCCAGACATCCTATAATAAGAAGTAGTAGGTAATTTCAAAACTAAAAATGCTGAGAAGATAAATTTCCTTCCACAAAAAACAAAGGTGCTTTTGAGATGAGAACGGTCTTTCAGGAAGTTTTATTAGTGTAGAGACCTCACGCAAGTCAAACAAGGCAATGAGATACAGGGACTTAAACTGAACATGGTAAAATTCCAGTTTGTAATAGAAAATGTAGAGTATTTCCTTTCGTCTTTTCTCCTCTCAAATTATATAATTTGGGAGATTTGGAGGGGGTGGTCCCTAAGTTATCTTAGTTATATTCATAAAAGCCAGAAAATCATGAGAAGTTCCTACCCTAGAAGCTTAAGGTACATTGGGGATTGCAAAGTATGAGAAATGTATAAAATGTGGTTATGTTATAAAACTTGGCCAGTTTTCAAAAATCTTGTTTGGTATTTTCAAAGTAAATTTAGATTTATAGGAACTCTTCCCCCTAGCTGTGAGAGGTTTCTTTAGCAGGAAGAAATAAAATAGATTATCTCACTTAAATTTGGAAGTGATTTTAGCATATAGTATTCTGTTTCTTAAAATATCAGTAATATTTTCTCTTTTGACACACTTTTAAGATTATTTAAGATCACATACAAACAGAACCTTGCATACAAACTGTTGTTTTAAGTATTAAAAGAAATGTATTTTGTTTTGTTTATTATTTAGCTGAACAGATGGTAACGGTTTGACACAATTTAGTTCCCTTTTTCTCTCTCTCTTTTTTTTCTTTTTTCCTTTGGGAAAAAAACAACACAAAAACCAGAGCTTCTTTTCCCACTTTGTCACAGCTGGTTACCAATCAATCTCAATTCACGGTACAGTGATGATAGCACATGTTGTCCGGGGGCCAAATCTGATTGGGTTGCATTTTTCAGCAGTGTTTCATATCAGAAAAAAAAAAAAAAGGTATCTTTATAGTGGGGACTGTCAGCACATGATTGTACAACTGTCATTAATCAAACCTGGCAACAATGACTGCATTTATACAAGTCTGAGACTGGCAGATTTCACAATCAAAATCACCCAATTTCTGTTAGGATTTCTTCACCAGTAATGTTTTTTCATCTGTTTCTTTTTCTTTTTTATTTTTAATTAAAGTCAGACAATACTTCCTACATGTTGATCACATATAATATCATACCATGTTGGAAAACTAGTTGTTTTATACCAAAGTGTGCTCTAGTTACTAAAAATTTATTCTCCACTATGTAAAGAAGGCTAAGAGCAAATCAGGGAAAATTTTAGGTACATTAGATTGTTTAATAAAACAATAATTTTAAAGTATATATATATATATATTAGGAAATGCATTTATGACCCTCTTAGGATTACAGTTGGTTTTAGAGTAATACTGAGAAAAATACTGATAAAAGTTAGTTTCTGGAGTTTTTGAGACTCTGAACATAGAGTCTGATGCAGAAATACACACCTGCTCAAAGGACGTGCACACAGAGCAATAAACACACATATCAAATGGAAAAGGTGTGTTGTTCTGTGTTAGAAAAATAAATGGACACCAATGCACAGGACATCGACTTCAGTCTCTCTATACCTCGAGACAACAATATCAGAATCTTCTTCTATAAAATGGTGTTTGGAAATAGGCATTTTCTCTAATTTATTGTTGTGAAATTTATATGAATCTCAGTTGTAAACTGTAAAGATCTCTTTAAATATAAGAAACTATTATTTATAATTATTTATATTGCTCAGTCAATATTTGCTTTCTAGGGAAAAATGAATGTTTCCCCAATTATCCAATCTAGTAGTGTAAAGCATCAATGAGATGACTATTAAGCATGTACGAATTTATCCAGAAAGGAATTCAAGAAATAAGGCCACAATTATTGGACCTGTGAAAATATTTGACATCTAATTTCTTGTGAAATATGTACTTTTAGGAAGCAAGTTATTGTCTCAGAGACATCATGATCTGTAGAGAAAGCAGAGACTGGTAGTAGATACTCATGACAATTTTTCTCCTGACTATAATTGTCTCAATGTGTGTGGCCTTGGGAAAGGAAATTTGTCATATTTTGCCTCAGCTTGCCTAAATGTGAAACTAGCAATGAGCCAAATATCTAATTCTTTCTGGGTTTTGAAGTTATTTAGACGTAATTTCTTTAAAACCAACCCTCAAATATCTTAAGTTTTTGCAGGTAAGAGCTAATTTGATCATAATTATAGGTTTATCATTTCTCTGATCTGAGTTGTATCTTATTGTGAAAATTGACAAAGGTACCATGACATGCTTCAGTCTCTTGGGTTGTGGGTACTGTCAGGGTTCAGGCTAGAGACTGGCACAGTGGTTCAGTTATGTTGGAAGGGACCGCAGTGTCTCCAGTTGTACAGTTCTATTAGACCCATGTAGGCAGTGTGATGAAGGAGAAAAAGTGTGCACTTTGGAGGAAAACAGACCTTGATTTGAAAATCCAGATTTCTATGTGAAAGCGTCAAAATTTTAAATATCAGTTATTCCAATAATTTTAAAACATTAGTGAGCCAAAACACAACACGCACATGGATACACACACATCACTTGCTCTCATGCAGACTTCAGTCCACAAATGAGCAAACTGCAATTATGATTTTATAGTATCCGGTGTAAATTTCTGTAGTCAGACCACAAGGCCTGAATTCTAATAACAACTCTGCCACTAAAAGCTTAATTGGCATGTTGACCATTTATTCATTGAACCCATTAAGGAAAATTTTGTGGGAGTAGTTGCCATTTTGGTAGTATATCCCCTGTTTAATTTCTCTTTATAGATTCATACATCAAGATTTTTAAAAATTGAAACTTTATGCTTTCTTTTGATAGAAAGTTGTAACCTCTGTAATATAATTGATGAAGAATGTGCCAGGAGAGCTAGTTTTTAATATGGTCTAAACTTTTGCTACCAATGAATTCCCAGACTCTGAATAGCAAAGTATTATTTTTCTAATCTTAAAATTAGAATATTAGACTAGACTCAATATTTTTTCCCTATGTCTCAGAATTTATAATCTGTTGGTTTCGTGGAATAACCAATTTCCATGTATTTTCTTATAATTGCATAATTAAATAGCCTTTTCCCCCCTCTTATCCTAAAGGTATTTTATTTAGGCTTCAAGTATTCTCCTTTAATATTATATTTGGGGATTTTCTGAGTATTTCCATGTTCACTGATTCATATTCTTCATAGTTTTCTAGACTTAAATTATATTTTTTGAAGTTATTGTTTTCACACGTGAAGAGTTCAAGTTCATGTATGTCACCTTTTCAATTTTTATGTCTCTAATTCCTTTCTTGATAAATAGGGGGTAAAATTGAACATAATATTCCACTATGCCATATTTTATAAAAGTGTAAAAATAAACTATATAGTTTCAGGTTGAAGCTTATATGCCTAAAATTTCTAATTTTTAAAATAGGAGACATAATAACTTTACTCCTTACCTACCAGAATTGTTATGAGAATACATTAAAAAGTATATTTAAGAACACTATGCAAATGCATTTTTTGTCATTATTTTATTTTAATAACACATGTGATTAGAAACCACCCTAGCTGCCAGAATAATGAGTTGATATTCTCAAAAGCATTGAACAAAGCACAAAGCTTTACTTTGTTCTCCTGTTGTCTTCACATTGTTTTAGATATTCTTCTAGAATTATTTCATTTACTTTTGTGCAGAGAGAGAGGGTTTTTTTCGTGTTACTAACTTACAGAGGGAAATTTCCAGTGATAATATGTAAATCAAAAGTCTAGATTGCTAGTCAGGATTCGCTAACTTCTTTATTTTAGCTCTATCTCCATAGTAGCATTTATGTATTAAATATTGTGAGTCTTAACATTTACAGTATTTTGTTCGATTTAACCTACATTTCAGAACTAACTGCTGATATATAAAGCTAATAACACTACTTTGTTTCTTGATATAATAGAGTTCTATATTTCATATTAGTTTACCTTTCAGTTCTGCATACGATTGTTTTACTAATAACGATGCTATGAAAGAACTATAGAAGAATTTTAAGAATTTGTTGGCTGGTTCACCGCTCATTCCGTAAGCATTCATTGAGCACATCCAAGATCTCAGGTGCTGTTTGGTAGGGTTCAGAGTATATAGTTTGGAACAAGAGAGAATCAATGATTGTTCTCATGGAGCATACATGCTCTTGGAAACTAGGAAGACAATAAACAAGCAAACAAAAATTTGATAGAGGTGTGTGCTGTGAAAAAGATAAAAAGTACTAAAACCAACAAAAAATATAAAAACAATAAAAACAAGTAAAAGTAATTTTAAAATGTAACTGGTGGGGCTTCCTTCCCTGGTGGCGCAGTGGTTGAGAGTCCGCCTGCCAATGCAGGGGACACGGGTTCGTGCCCCGGTCGGGGAAGATCCCACATGCTGCGGAGCGGCTGGGCACGTGAGCCATGGCCGCTGAGCCTGCGCGTTCGGAGCCTGTGCTCCGCGACGGGAGAGGCCACAACAGTGAGAGGCCCGCGCACCGCAAAAAAAATAATAATAATAAATGTAACTGGTGGGTAAAGGGCTACTTTACATTGTTTGGGCAAGAAGATATCTTTGAGGGGATATTTGGGTTATCTTGAAAGTCAAGAATGATCAGCAACAGGGATTCCCTGGTGGCGCAGTGGTTGAGAGTCCGCCTGCTGATGCAGGGGACACGGGTTTGTGCCCCGGTCCGGGAAGATCCCACATGCCGCAGAGCGGCTGCGCCCATGAGCCATGGCTGCTGAGCCTGCGCGTCCAGAGCCTGTAGCTCCACAACGGGAGAGGCCACAACAGTGAGAGGCCCGCGTACCGCAAAAAAAAAAAACAACCCAAGAATGATCAGAAACAGCAATGAAAACTGTAGGGGAAGGACATCCCCTGAAGTTACAAGAGAAGTACAAAGACAGTGGTAATTAGGTTGTTATGTTGAGCAAGGGAAAAAGGTTCATGTTGTTAGGAGAGAGTGAATAGGAAGTTGGAGAGATTATTTAAAAATCTCAAAGACCAGAGTCTGTGCTCTTAACCACTTGGTTATGCTACTGGATGTTAAAAGCTCTGTGTTGGGGTTTTGGATATAGCAGTGAGTGAAACAGACAGGATCTCTGCCTTTATCAAAATAGACAAATCAAAATGTGAGTAAGTGCAGATTGATTGGTGTAGCAAGAAGTTTTTTTGTTTGCTTTGGGGGGTCAGTTTTGATTTTTTGTTTGTTTGTTTTGTTTTGTTTTGTTCTGAGGAGAGAAGAATCATAGTTTTCTAGTGTGGTAATGGATGGCTTCAAACAAGAGTAGTGGAAGATAAGGCTTCCCTCATGACTTAGGACATTGTAAATCAGCAGAAGTTTAACCCGAAACATGCAGACAGAAAAGTAACCACCGTAACTGGAGGATGGAGGAGCAAGGATAGTTGAGTTTAGTTGGCATGTTTGGTTCATAGACACTTGATTTCTGTCTTGCAGAGTTCTGTGAAACAGAACTTTTATTAGGTCCATGTCTCAGTTCGTAATAATGTTAAGCTGTGTTATTCTTTTATAACTAGCTAGAAGTAGAAGAAATCTGATTATAATAATCTTCAGTGCAAGCCTAAAAGCAATAGGAAGTCCCAGCTAGTTGTAAGCAGACAGAACCAATTAAAGTAATATTTTGGAAATATAGCTTTAAATGTGTGGTATGTATGAGGAAGACAGTCAGTGTGATCAACCAGAAGCTATTGCAAAAATGTGTGTGTGAAATAACAAAAACCATCAGTGAAAATCAAGAAGAAAAATCAGATATGAAAACAATGTAAAGATAACTTCTTCATCAATTTGTATAATTTCTTAGAATCTAATAAGAGCATATTCTTATGCAAGCTCTTAAAAAATTCATGTTAAAATTTGAGAATTTTTTTCTGAACTAGTATGTTAGTGTACTTGTTACAAAATAGAAGTGTGACAATAAATGTTTGTGAAAGAGCCGACGACGTGCATTTCCAGAAATCACTCCAAGGCATGTGGATGTTTTAAAAGTTAATATTGCTAATCTAAAAAAAGGATTACCCCTTTTTAATTCTTTTAGCCAGTGTCTGTTTTGTCAATTTGCCAACAAATAAGAGAATTTTCTCCTTTAATATATTTCAGCTCTATTATCTTCAAGGTACCTAAAAAATAAATCATATATTTGAATGCAGTGTAACTTACAAAATATAACTCACCAAGAAACTGAACTATACAGTGTTTTCTGACTATCTAAGAGCTACCAAAAAAAAGTCAAAGTGTTAATAATACCTTTGAAAGTTTTGATGCAGCCAGAGTTGTATACGTATCTAAATTATCGGTAATTGATAATCAAGCAGCTAGAGATAAGATACAAAATTAATGATCTTATTAGCAGTAGCTTTAATCTAAGCAATTGCACTTTATGGCTGAACGTTGTGTGTGTGTGTGTGTGTGTGTGTGTGTTATTTTAGGTAAAATACAGTATAAAAGAGAAAAATGAATAGTTAGTGTTATCTAAATGTAATCAATGTTATTTAATAAAACCGATTCATATTCTACACAGGTATGACATCAGAGATGATTACACACTGAGAATTAAAAAGGCCATGAGTACAGATGAAGGCACATATATGTGTATTGCTGAGAATCGGGTTGGAAAGGTGGAAGCTTCTGCTACCCTCACAGTCCGAGGTAAGAGACTTAAGGTGTGAAATACAATTGAACCAGAAGACTAATATTTGGTCAAATTGGTAAGTGAACTCACAATCAAAATAATAGCTTATGCTGTTTTATTATCACATTAAAATGCCTAGATTTTGTGTCCTCTCTATATTTTAGTTGAAATAAAATTACTTTCAAATTTGGGTTTGAAGGGATGATCATTTGAAATGATTAATTTTTATTTAATAAATAATAGCTAATGTAGTTTAAAAGTAAATCTTAAAATAGGAAAGATTTACACTAATCTTTTATGTTTCCATTGTTTTGAACTATTTACTGCTTTTAAATGTCACTAATTTCAAAGATACTTGGTTTTCTGTTTACTAGATTGTCACTTTATACTAGTAGACTTTTTTTGAAATTCTTTTTTATTTCAGCATTCAAAAAGCAATCTGAAAAAGCTAACACTGCTTCCAAAGGTGAAAAATGGACACAAAGGAGCTCCCATGTTGAGAAAATCTGATTTAGAAAGTGATTTGTGAAGTTCATTCACCTTAAAAAATTGAAATAGTCAGTGCCGCTCCTGTAATAACTTTCACTTTCTGGATATCATGCACTTTCTCAGTCATGGAATAATTTTCGTTTATAGACTCCCTGCAATTACTTATAAGTGAAAGAAAGCATTACTTAACCCTACAGTGAGCTAGAATGAATTAACTGCCTTCCTGGTGGCGCATGTTGATCCACATGAGTAAATTATGTAGCCCAAGGTACCAAGTAGTACCAAGTACACAGCCACACTTACTCTCGCCAAATAGATATTACCCATGGCATTGTTTGCACTCACAGAACTTCAGAGATAGGCAAGTACATCCATTGCCCTATCTTTCAGCCTTTCTTCCAGTACCTTAACTAATGCCTCCTCCTCCCATCCCTCATGATAAGGAAGTTGGCTGCATGTTTATATCCATGTCTCACTTGCATCTCACCCTGTTTAGTCAGACCTCTTAGCCTTGTGCAGCTTTGCTCACAGAAGTTTTCATAAGATGAGGAGACAGGCTTGGAGGAATTTGGATTGGCAAGAAGTGTGTCAGGGATTCTCAGACTGGTCCTCTAGCTGGTAAGAAAAATGATTTTTGCCAGATGTATGATTTGGGCATCATATCACTAAAATAAAACCTTCCTCCAGGTAAATATTAGGAGACATTTACTCTGGATACCTAGAAAAAAAACTGGTGAGTTCCAGACTTCTCAATCACTTCATTCCTATTCCGCTTAATCCATTTTTCCCCCATCCAGATATTCTAGTGTGGACTTAGATATAAAATAAACTTAGACAAAATGAGCAAACTAGTTGCTTAAAAAGTTTTTCATTCCTCATTAGTTAACAGATCGCAAAAGCTATGATGATACACCAATTGAATATATATACTGATAATATATGATCAAAATCTGATTTGTAAGTCACTTTAGCATAGTTAACCTACCTTTTCCGGTAGGTGGTTATATATTTATGTATATTTGTTTGCTTTTATCTAGTCAGTCCTTTGCAAAAGCAATTCACTTGACCATAATTCGCCCAAAGTTTGTTTGTTTGTTTTTTCTAAAGTAAGTGGAAAAAGAAAATAAACAACTAACCAAGAAATGTTCCTGTCACAAAAATATTTGCTGACTAAACAAATGGTGAGAAAATGTGAGGAGTTGTTTGTTTGTAGAAGCAGCAGGGTTCCTTTTATACTTGAATGCTTGGATGAATGAGATTTGAAGTGGTCTGTTTGCTTTAAGATCTTTCCCAGCTAATTGTTTTCATAATTTGTTGAAAGTTTCAGGTTTACCATTTCATTTAACAAAGCATGCTACTCCTGGATGGATGTTTGAAGCTAATTTACAAAACTAATAGAAAGAGTTGTTTGTTTTCAATAGGATTCTTTTTTTTAAATCAGCAAACCTTAATGGTCTCTCCCCTAATCTGTGTCCCGTAAATGGATTAGAGTGTTTAATCTATGTAGTATGCATTTCATCTAAGACTGAAACCTCAAAAACAGGGTTAAAGAATTAAAATCTCCATAATATAATAGAATGTGGAGTAAAAATTGTTTAAAAATACTTTTTTACCATTAGGAAAAACGGTTGGGATTTCTCATACTAAGAGGTTAACGGAAAAAAAAATATTATCTACGGCTTATTTTTTTACACTCATTTTTCTATGCACATAAATGAAATGTTCAGCCCTTCTCTGGATTGTTTTATTAGAACAGGGTCAACTGACCCAAGAGGCCACATCCACTTTCATCCATTTAATGCAGGGACACAGTTTAGTTTAATTTGCTGATTTTGAAAACATCCACCTGCTGGGTTTTTTTTCAGGATGAAATGTTGCTATGTTACAACAAGTTTTATTGTGATGTTTCTGCTAAAATTTTATCATGATATTCACTTTAGCCAGTTTGAGAAAAGAAAACGAAGTTTTATAATCACAGTCTGAAACAGACTTACTCAGTTGTTTTCCACTTCAGAAATATGGTGAAAATAGACTATAAAATTAAACTTAACAGCAAGTAGCTCCCTTTGCTGACTTGACAAACATAAAATTAGAAAGAAATATTGCTAGACAATAATGAGCCTCCTAGCATTTATATTCTAATCAAATATTTCATGATCTAATAGAACTTTTTTAAAGTGGCTCCAAAATGAGTGAACACAAACTGCATATTTATAAACATATTTTTTCCCCATTTTTCAGTTGCTTAGATTGGCTTTGCATAAATCAAAGTTTCGTTGGGAAAACTATCTTGGTTCTAGAGCAATAAAGCTTTAATTTTTTTGGAATTTTCCTAGACTAAGAAATATATTTTATTTCTTTAGAACATGATTTATCACCATGTTTTTTTCTTTTTCTCTCTTTACAATCATAGACTCAAAATGCCTTTTTGTTTCTAAAGGAAACATTATGTTTCAGATTCAGCTGGAGGTGGCACCTGAAAATGCAAATTCAAAAGTGAAACACAAAGTACTTTTACTACTAGACATTGGCAAAATCAAGAGAAATCTCATCAGTCAGAATAAGGCACAACTTCATTACGTTAGTCTGTTGTTTTGTTCTTAGTTGTTATTTTTGTGCCCCCCCAGAAAAAGAAAGAAATTATTGTGCATAGTTCAACTTACTTTCTCCCTCTTGCTATAGTAAACCCACTATAGACTGTAGGACACACTAGAGTTTCACTAAGCCAGAATTTTCATTCAGCTGCTATGATTGCTTTAGTCTTCTTTGAGTTGTATTACCCCCCCCTTAATTGTGAATAATATTCTAAGACCATGAATCTCATAGAGAATAAACTCCAATATAGTTTCAAAGATTGCACAGAACTAGAATTGTGATGTATTTGTTGAGTGAATGAAGGTCTATAAATATGGTTTCAATGGCTATATCTATCTCACCATGCCAACAAGTCATCAAGACAAAACTACTCATAAGTTCAAGAGTTACACTGGGTTCACACTGGAGCTTTACCCACTGGGGTATGGATGAAACACTTGTTTGCTGAATAAATTTGTATTTTGAAATGTAAGATTTAATAAAAGTTCAAACGCTACTAAATCTATTTCTTCTTCATTTGAAAATGGGACCATATGTTTTATATTTGTCCATTGCTTTTATATAAAGTGGTTTACTATCTAAATTGATTTGGCATTATTCTTTTTAAAGAAAGTATTATTAAGCCCATGTGTGTCTCTTACAGTTTCTGTGCATTAAAAAAGGGGGCAGTCTATGACAACTGATTTTAGTGATTGAAGGTTATAGAATAATAAAAAATAACAATAATTTGTTGAAGCAGCAGTTTGAAAGCCATTCTCAGTATGGACAAGAATCTATTTGTCAGTCATTGTTTCCTGCCTTCTGCCAAAAAAAGAAAAGAGCTTAACAGTAGTTAGAGAGCTACTCAGTTGAAATCTCTAAGGATGTTCCAACCTATCTGTTATATTTTCATCTACCCTGTCCACGGATGAAAAGTGATGTGATCTTAACTTATTACTGGCTGAAACGCAGCGTCAGGGGCTTTTCTGTAGTCCTTGTAATGGTTCTGACTAACCATGCTTAAAATCCAATTGCTATTTAAATCAGACAGCAAGGCCTTCTTTTATTGACATGACATTTGCTAGCCTGTGACTTGAATAGTTATATTCATCAGGTTCTTAACTTTGGGGTAACACAAGGCTGTTTAACTCTAAAAAGATCTTTGAAATAATAACTATAGTAAATGATGATGACAATAAGACCTTATGTAAAGTATCTCTCAAATTGCTTAGAGTTAATCTCTGTGTGCAAAGTAATTATTTTCTTAGAGTTCTATTTATAATTACGTTCAGTTTTTATCAAGCTAGGACATCCTGTTCATACTTGAATAATGAGACTAGAAATCACCCTACTGTCCATACTTAAATGTAACATTACACATCATGCATTCTGATAATTTTCTTTTCTTTCTTTTTTTTTAATTTCTTTTTTATGTTCTCACCACACCATTGTAATGTCTACAGCTCGCCCTGTTGGTAAGTAGCCATCCTTCTATCCATTTCGCATGGCTTTGTACAATGCTTCATAGCTCATGCATAGTAGGATATGACTGAATGAAATACATTTGTTCACCCCTGTTAAAATATTACTTGAGGGACGGTCTGCTGTAAAAGTTGCTCCTAACTTTTTCATCACTTTACTAAACCATTTTGTAGTGGCTTTTTGTTACTTAGCAATTAATAGGTAACAATTTTCTTGTAAAAGAATATATGAAGGATGAATATTATAAACTTCTAACTTTTCTTGAGAAAAATACAATACTTCCTTTTTCTTGTGTGTATAAAATATTCAATTATTAGTTATGTTTGATATTCATTAATATAAAAGATTATGAACTAAATTAAGAAGTTCTATTATTTTTATGCACTTTTATTTTAAGCTGCTTAGAGTCTGCTCTCTGTAAGGTTATTTTTTACTGCTGCATACTTATTATCTGCATGCCTACTTAAAATTTAGTAGAATGCTTCAAGTTACTGTAAGTTGATGCTTACACTAAGGGGAAAAGGGAGGGATGAGCCATGTTCTTTGGCATGAAAAGTTTGAATATATCTTTTTCTTCATTTGGCTTTGCAAAACTGAAGTTAACAGCTTGCGCTTGCAGTAATTTAAGTGGTAATTATTTGTAAACAAAAATAAAATATTTTCAAATGTATTGATAAACTTTCTGCATCTCTTTTAAAGTTTTGCTTAACCTACCAAGAAATGTGTTTGAATAAAAGAAATCTTGGTAATTGTGTTATAAGTAAATAAATAGATATATGCATAAATGGATGGGTAGGTGAATGAATAAATTAATTTAGTACATTGCTTCTTTAATATACCAAGAGATACTTTAATAAGTTTTTCAATTTGACACAGCTTTATAAATGGTCCACCTAACTTCAAAAGCTTTCTTATTATACTGGCTTGACATTGTTGACATTTGACGTATAGCCATCCAGACTCATAACATTTTTCCCCCGTTGGTTGAAACATTCACAAACATTATTGTTATGTAATGTACTCTTATATGGCTAGCAAATACAATAAATAGAACTTTGGCTTCCCAATCTGAATTTCTGCTCTGCCATTTCTGAGCAGTACTTCCTTTGTCAGTTATTCAACATCCCTAATGCCCAGTCACTTCCTCTATAAAATGGAGAGAAAAGCTCTGACGTATCAAAACTGCTATAGGAATGAATTGAGTTCAAAATTGATCATATATGTGAAAAAGTTTTGTATGCCAACATTTGTTAACACATTCCTAGTTTCTGAGACATACATTATTTCACATTTCAATATTTTTGAAGTATGCTTATGGCTTATGATTAATTTGAACATAAACTGCAGGCATTTTTTCTTAAAATACAATTATTAAATTGATCATGCGTTTTACAATTGATGCTGCTAGAAAATTAAAGAATATACTATAGTTTAAAATTTTTTTGCATTTGTAAGAATTCATATTAATAATAACTTTACATATCTATGGTATGACATCTAAAATGAAGAAGTAAATGGGAAAGAATAAGATAATAACTTCATAAATTAACAGGAAAAATCACATTTAAATTATAGATCTTTATATATAGAAGCCTTATGCTGATAAACCATGACCACTTGATTTGTATTATTTCACAAGCTCCTGGAATATAGAACAATATGTTAATAATTTCCAATATATTAAAACTCATGAATAAAAAAATATCTTGTTTAGAAAATGTGATATGCACAGAGTATTGAGATATATTTGTCGCCTACAAGGCATTTCAAAAGTTATTTCTGTTTTTTATTCTTTTTTGAAATGATTTCTTAAATTCCCATTGGACTGGAACTAAAGAATAGCTTCTTGACACATTGTACTTTATTCTGGGAAAGTCTGTCATTTCATAAATCTTTCTTAAAATGGCTTATGACAGTGCTCAGAAATATGAAGAACTATACTTTAAACTTGACAACTACTATTAATTTGGGAAACTGAATGTTTGATATGCTCTTATTGGATCACCAAAGAAGAGACTGATAATGTGGAAATTAGCCTGCTTTTTCTTTGCATCAACTTTTTACATCAATTTTAATTCAGGAAGTATAGATATGCCAACTTTTATTGTAAAGTGAGAAGCTACAAATTAAGTAAACTCATGAATTAAATATTCAAATAATAGAAAACTACATTAATATTTGTTACTAGACTAAAAGTTTTTTAACTTTGAAGCTCTTAGCAATAACATAATCAGTATTCTACAAAGTAGAAACCACAGAAGGGGGAGAAAATCCATCTTCCGATTCTAGTATAAATTATGTGAAGAACTATGTACCAACTATGTAAAATTTAGAGAGAGTTCAAGGAGTAGTTCCTGTCTAAAGCTTTTAAAAGAAAATTAGAAATATATGCACATTCTGGAATACTAACAGATTCAGAAACCAATCACTACGTTACCTACCAGATGAAACTTGATTGTCTGTGTGGAAAGCCAATTTAGAAATCATTTTAAACCTCCAAACTGGATGACTCTTATAAGCTGCATTTGAGTCAAAGAATTGGAAACTCTATGCAACTTACAGTTGGAATAAACACCTTCTTGCCTGTACTTTTGAGAGTGTAAGAAAACTCTTGATTTTGAGGATCATCAATGTGGGAAGTCCTACTGAAAGCAAACAATCACATACTTGCCAATGGAGCAAAGTAGTCTCCAGATTTCACTTCCTCATCTGCAATGTCATCAACACCTCAGAAAGAGTCCTGGAATGTAACTTCCCTAGCTGCTTTTTACCACAAAATCTAGACAAATGCCACTTTGATCGTTAAAAATCCACCAACCCTTCTTGCGGTTTTGACTTTTTACTGTTCCAAAGGCATTCTTTATATGAGAGCAAAAGTACATCCTAGGACAGAGTTAAGTCTGAATGCTGAAATATTCATTTGTTTGTTTGGAAAACTCTGTTGATGAGGGAACTGACAGAAGAAAAGGGTCTAAATAGAGATAAATATCTTGCTTCCTATACCCATCTGTCTTATTTTCTATTGGAAGTCTTTCCCAAGCTTAAAAATAAAAAAGAACATCTATTTTGGAGATGGGCAACACATTTTTTCCTAGCAGCAACTCAAAACATAATGAATAATTTGGAAAAGGACTGTCAAACCTACCAGCTGCCTTGCTTGAGAAGCTGAGGCCTGCTCCATTTTGTGTCGTGTATACCATATGCTAGCTGGTGATAGCCTCCAGTATGGAAACTAAAAACTGAGTATATCAGGTGAAACTCATTTAAAATATCAAAAACAAATTGACAATACACAACTTTATGGAAACTTCCAATTATTTCCTAGTTTAGTAAATCAAAAGTATGTTTCTTTTTATAGAATATAATTGGCCACAAGAGTGTATAAGTATTGAGAAATATGTATGTTTTTGGCAAAATTCCCATCTTTTATTATTATTATTTTAAAGAAGCAGCCACTATTCTAAACAGAAATCTATAGGGACATATTTTTTCAATCTTTTAACTGTCTAAACACAAAAAATTAACATGTCTTCATTTTAGAAAGTTCTCCTTTGAGTTGAAGTGGAGTTTGCTTTATAACATGCTCTGAAACATTTTATTGAGGCCACCAAAAGATCCAATAAAAAGTGAGTGACTGAAAAACTTCATTCAGGAAAAAATAGAAATCAGATAATGCTTTAAAAATAATGCAACTGGTGTTTTCAACACCCCTACCCTCCACCCCACCTTGAAATTTGGAAAGTTTAATGTGCTGGATATAATTCAACTTAATATTGGAAATATTACAGGTTTTTAAAAATCAGAAACTAGGTGGATATTATATACGAATCCTTTCATGTCGAGATCCACTTTTGTGCAAAAGGCATCCTGAGTGTATCTTGGAAGGAAACCTCTTGGAAGGAAACCTATACTTTTATTCTCTTCAGCCTTTCTTCTTTGGGCAAGGTGTTACCCCATGACCTGAGGTGATCATCTCTCTCCTAGGAGCCCTTGATGTTTCCTACATCTGGCGCTGATTAGCTACTTTATGCAGTGTCCCGTTTAATTTTTATTAAGCATCACGTTTTTCATTGCTCCATATGTTTTGATTAAATTGTAGGTTAAAAAATGCATTGTATTTTGTCTTGTATATTCTAACAGAGTTCCCATAATGTGAAACATTTAAAATATCTTTAGCTCATACTAATTTTTCAAGTGAAAAACAAGTAGTGGTTACTTCTCATGCTTGGCTGGTTTTAGTCACTGACTTATTTCTTTTGGAAGCACCTTGTGTGTTTGACAATGTCTGTTCAATGCCTCTAATTTGAAGGGTAGGTATAAAATTATTGAGTCATACTTTCTTTTCTCAGACTTTCGTGAGAATGTTTTATTGTTTTTGTATTGAATGGTACTATAGGGAAGTACAAGACTTACAGAATATTTTTATCCTCAGCTGGGATACCCTTTTATGAATACAAATATGAATACCAATGTATTCCCTTCTTCTATAACTTTGCTGGGTTATACCTTGGGCCTGATCACCCTGTGTCTAATGTTCCTGGGACAGCACGACCCCTAGAATCTGCAGATTCATCCTTTAATTTACTCTATTTCAAAATGGTTTCTTCTGTTTTATCTCTGAATACTTTTTCTGTCTCACTTGTTTTTCTCAAATACATCAGTTATATTGGCTTTCCTTTGTCTCAGTTCCATATTTGTTAACTTCTCTATAATAATTTTGAAGTCATCATTCTTTCACATTGTATTATTTCTTAATGCGTATTTATGACCTTCCTAACTTTTTCAATTGCAGTTATCATTTTTTCTTATTTCTAAAATATATTTCTTTAACTTACTTTAACTTTTAGTTCATTTCCTTGATAAGCTTGAACAAAGTATTCTTCTTCACTTGTGTTTTAACGCCTTTACCCCTTTTTGAGATTTTTTTGTTTGTTTCTTTTTTAAAGAGAGGCCCTGTTGTACATAATTCTATTTAGACTATGGACAACTATTTATTCTAAAGTATTTCTGTGTTTCCTTGGGTTATTTTTGGACGATATAAATGCTTTATCTCCCTTTGATTAATTGATTATGTTCTTTTCTGTCATTAATTAGTAAGTAATTAGTTAATATACAGTTTGCTTTATTTTATTTTACGTAGATCCTGTTTTAGTCCCTATTTGATTATTAATCATCTAGTTAACTGCTGAAAGCTAGGGTTTACATGTTTGGAGAAGAGAAAGTGAAAAGTATCAGGGTCAACCTCTACTTGAACTCTTATCTGGAATATTTTTTCAAAAAACATGTCATTTTCTCCTTGGTAAGCTAGTGATTCTAGTAATACACAGCAAAACACTTTATGTTACAAACTCTCTGTATTCCATAGGAAACACTCTTCATCTTCCTTCATACTCCCTGCTTTGTAATGGAGATGGTTTTTCCTAGTTTTACTAGTTTTCTACTGCTGCATAACAAGTTACCACAAATTGAATGACTTAAACAGCAGCCGTTTTTTAGGCCGCAGTTCTGTAGATCAGAAGTCCAACCAGACTCAATTCGGTCCTCTTTTTAGCATTTCACAGGCTAAATCAAGATGTTGATCAGGCTGGGCGCTTCTCTGGAGACTCTCCAGAAGAATCTACTTCAGAATTCATGCAGGTTGTTGGCAGTATTGAGTTCTTTGAGGTTGTATGATTGAAGTCCCCATTTCCTTGTTGGCTGCCAGCCAGAAGTTGCTCACAATTCACTTGCTAACCTTTGCGCATGGCTGCCACAGCCTTCAAAGTCAGCAGTGATCCCTTGAATCCTTCAGGTGCTTTGCTCTGTATCTCTCTCACTTCCCAGTCTGCTATCAGCTAGAGAAAATTCCCTGATTGAAAGGTCTTATGTGATTGGGTTAGGCCCCTAAACTAATCTTAAGGTCCCTAAGACCTGTCTTAAGGTCAACTGATTAGTTACCTTAATTACATCTGCAGAATCCCTTTTGTCACATAACATAACATAACCATGGGAGTAACTCCATGAAGGGAAGGTCATGGGGGCCCCCTTAAATTTTCGCCATCCATAGTAGGCTTGGCTTTTTCTTTCCTTCAATACCTTCTCTCCAGACTTCTTAATTTTAGTTGGTTATCTGCAAAGTCATGTCTCATATTTCCCAAGTCTCCTTCTTGACTCTAGATCTCCTTTCTTTCTATCAAAGGATCATGGATTGGGTTCTCACAGTATTGACAGAAATTTTTTGTGAAATTGGCATTGATAGAGGATTGTGGGTGGGGCTAGCTGTTGCTCACCTTGCATCCTCATTTTCCTCCAGATTTGACCTTGTTTGGCAGGGGTACTTCACAATTTGTGGTTTGAGGCAATGGTAGTTTTTCCATATTATTCATTTATTTTGTTATGGTCAATAGAGGAAGGTGGAGCAATAAGCCTTTACTCCATTACTCATCAATTTTGGGATCTATCCAAATGAAAATAAAATAAATTGTTAACTTAGTAGTTAAAAGTACTATAAATATCAAATATCTCAATAATGTAAATATTCTGGCTAGAAACAGTATTATGAGATTAGTATTAAGAGATTTCACTGGCTATTGCCAGAAAGAAATAGCATCAATATTTTAGTCACACCTTCTTAGAAAGTAAAAATTTTCATTTTTATAAGTTATAATAATTTGTTGACAGAAAGATATCATCATATCTATTTACATATGTATATACTGTAAAATACATATCATGATGTGCATTACACCTAAATATTATATGCATGACATTTGAATTACTGCACTATTTATTTAAACATATTAAGTGTCACTCAAGGGAATAGTACATAATTAGATTCATTAAAATATATAAACTACCAAATTAAATTAAATTTTGAGCTAAAATATGTCTGAAAGCTTTTTTAAATCTCTTATGGCAAACATGGCTTCCCAGATTCACTGAGGCTATTATTTTCATCTCCCCTCAAAACTATTAGCTCTTTGTCAGTAAATACATTGTTGTATTTATCTTTCTGCTGCCTCTAGGTCTAGCATAACATTTACATGTGGGAGGGGCACGCCAAATGTTGGTGCAGTTAATTGATACACACATATGCATACATAGGTAATACTTGCCTCGAAAATGTTTATGCAAGCAGTTTTAAACAGTGCTATAAAAAGATTAAGCAACATTAATGGTAACAGGCCAATCATATAGTCCCCATTCTGCTAGTAGGAGATAAAATACAACAAAAAAGAAGGCACTAATGAGTTAGGATGGTGCCTTACTAAGCGTGTAATTAATGTTATTAAGAAACATTGCAGTTGCATATTAAAATTCCGTTAACTAAGCAGCCCTTCAGCTTCAGTACATTTGTTCCTTGCTTGCAAGTTTCCCCCCCTTTTTTTTTTCTTCTGATTGGCATCTTCATGCAGTCTTTTTCTAAAAAAATGAGATAATGGGATGTGATCAACCTTTGTGGTTTAGCTAGAGTGCTGACATGACAGTTCTGGCAAGTTGACAGGTTAAGTGAGTGAAAATGGATGTCTTGTCTCACCATTTACATGAAGAGCCATTTTTAAGCTATAGTTTTACCTCCTCACCTCCACACTTACAACCTCTTCTACCCACAATACTGAGAACTCTAGCTTTCCCAGTTAGTATCTGGAGAGGACTTTTTTCACCACTACTTGAACTACTTTTCTTCTGCTGGTGAAAATGAGATCTTTTTCAAAAATAATGTAAATATTGCCTCATTCAATGATTCATTAGTTTTTAAATTAATAGTATTTTCCTTGAAAATTAACAGTCCCTTGAAGAAAATAAAATTTTATTATTTTATTTTCTACTCAGTATTTTAGTTCAGAAAGCAAAGTAGAGAAGCAAAGCTTGATTGGTGAAGGACAGTATAATATGGGAAAATGTGATTTACAATTCAGAATTTGTTTAAATTTAATTTTTTTCTTAATTTGTAACTTGTAGAATTCAAAAGTTTATGAAATTTGCATGTTAGATTTCAGAATGATTTCCTATAGTTATATGATTTTCTGTACTTGCCTATAATTTAAGTGCAAATGTAATAAAATCTAAAATGATCTGTAAACATATCCAACTTAGTTACTTTATGAGTTAGCTATTTCATTTATTACAATATAGAAATATTTAATACCATTAGAGGATTAAGTTGGACTTGCTAAAGCCAGTAAAGACCATTTACACAGAAAAATACATGGTTCCACCAATATAATCCTTCAGTTTAACAAACAGACTTACCTGCTTTTCTAAAGGTGTCAGTGAAGCCAGGTGATGGTAATGGTGCATTGGTGCAGTCTGGAAAACTTCTATCTCTAACATAATGCATGTATTTTTCCCTCTGTGAGGAACAACCTCACACCCTTCCTTTCTTACCTACTTAATCTCAAAAGAACAAATCTCTCTCTCGCTCTCTCTTTTTCTCTTTCAATGCTTTCCCCAACTGTTGGAGACAGACTGAGTCAAGTTACTCTCGTAATGGTGGGACATCCTGTATTACAGCAATTACCATGTTCATCATGTTGTGTCATGCTTGATTGTTTGCATGTGAGTTTCCTCTGGTAGGCGGTAAGTTCCAGAGAACAGAGATTTTAGTACCCTCAGACCCTGACACCATATAAAACCAGTAAATGTTTGCTTAAAATAATTAAACACGATTATGAGTGAAAGTGCCAACAAACATCTGAATTCATTTCTAGTACAAATTTATAATAATAAATTATTATTTTTATATTTATTTAATAATTTATTAATAATAATAATTTTTATTTATTTATTTTTTCCAGTAATATGTTGCCTTAAAAAGATTAAGGTCAAATATGGCTATATGATGAATTGGGAGATGGGGATTGACATGTATACACTAATATGTATAAAATAGATAACTAATAAGAACCTGCTGTACAAAAAATAAATAAAATAAAATTCAAAATTTAAAGAAAAATTGGCTATGTGGTGGAGCTGTTTATTATAACACTGTTTTTATATGCATGCAGTGAGATCTTAATGTGCAGGGTATTTTGAACCAAATGAGTTTATCCTTTTCAAAGGCATTCTATTTATTCTAGATAATTGTAGAATTATTTCATTTTTATATTTACATTGCTCATTTTCAAGGAGAAGCATATTATCTGTGACTGTACATTTAAGAACATGGTTTTAATCACTGTCACAAAACATACACATACTTTTTTGTGTGTACGTCACATTAGCACCAAAACTCAGTACCTTTGACCCTCTTTGGAATTACTTTCCCAGTTATTATAAATGTCAGTTTAGAAGGTCACTTACATTATTTTATAGTTATACTATATAACACATTTGACTAGCTTCATGGCCTACTTTATTCATCAGATTTTGAACAACCATGAGTAACTTTTAGTTTTCACTATTATATGAACCTTCAAAAATTAGTCTTCCCACAATCAATAAATTCCACAACAGTGGTTAAAAAATATAAAGAGTATAGCTGCAAAATTGGAACACGTCTTTACTCATACAAGGATTGAATGCAGTTTGTACATGCGAGGGCTCTCATAGGTGGAGAGTAGAATATGAAATCTAAATAGATGAAGAATCTAAAGATTTTGATTCATTTCAGTCATTTTATTTTTTTGACCACTATACTTTCCATATTTATGAAAATAGCAGACTATTTAGTAGTTTTACTTTTTCATTTTGACATTAGGAAAGCATATATATATATATATATAAACATATATATTGAGAGATAGATTATTAGATTATTGTTGAAAAGAGGTATAGATATTGGTTTTTGTTATGGAATAAGAATTTTTAATATTAGTTAGAAGTAAGGTAATGACTGAGAAAGAAATCACAGCACTCATCCAGAAGAGTTATTGCCATGGACTCAGTAAGAAAATGATTAATTTGAAAGGTAGGTAATTTAGCAATTTGATCGTTTATATTCCTGAAAAATAGTGACAAATGAACAAAATGTGATTAAATGGGGTTTATAAAAATGTTCATTTTAAATCCTATATCCCTAAGTTATATTTTTCATTATAAATTCATTACTTCCTCTGGTATGGATTATGTGTTAATAAGTTTCAAATCAAATATTTTTATGACATTATGCATTTTCAGTATTATTAACAGAAATTCTTTTGAAATCAAGTGAAGTGTTAAATAGTAAAAATTAAATAGAATTAAATAAGTTGAAGAAACAATCATTTATCAATTAGAAGCCAGCCTGTTCTGATTACTGAGTAAACATTCATCTCTTACTCCTGCTCTACATTTCATGTTAATGAAATGAATTTTTGCTATTTCTTGTTGCTGAGGCTAAGCCTATTAACTAATTTCTTTTGCAGGAACTTTTAGAATTGGTAAACATTTTTTATGCTGTTTTTGTCACTCTGGGGTGGTGGCTACTCATTTATAGTCTTTAAGTTATAGATTTTCATTTGGTATATTGGGCATTCTTTACAGAGGGGCATATAAGAATCAGTTAGGAAAATTTTTCAAACATATTTTCTTTGACTTCTCCCCACCCAAATTACTATAATAGTGAGTTACTGTCACTGGTAAGAATGCATCGTATTCTTTAGTATGAGGAGATGGGAAAAAGCGAGAGTATTTGCTTTAAATCAAGAATTTTATTTAGTGTTCACTATTTGGAGATTTTCCAGGCCAAATAAAGATACCATTTCATTGCAAAATAGTAGACAGAACACCATACCACTAAGAGTTTACAATGGAACAGAAGAATCAAGGCACACAGGCAGGGGGAACAAATAGAGAAACAAGACAATACAAGCAAGGGCAAGTACCTTAAGTGGGAAGAACACAAGAAAAGTACAAGATTAGAGTGTGTTCAGGTTAATCGTTGTCGACAAGGTGGATCAAAGGATAATAGATATCAAGATGGATTAACCACTAGAACAAGCAAATACGCATGCAAGTGATTGAAAGTAGACTGGTCTGCTGAAATATTGGAGCCAGTTTGGGGACAGGTGAGCATCAGGATGGTAAAACCCTGGGCCAGCTGATGGAAGACAACATGCTACACAGAGGAGAATGATGTGCAAGCATTGCAATGGCAAGCAATAGAAAAAGCACTGTAGGTTTTTGAATAAAGAATCACTTGAAATAAGTATACTTAAGAAAGGTTGTACTTACAGGTGGCGCAGAAAGAGCAAGATTATAGGTTTTATGTACTTTAACAATAAAAGCAATTATTTAGGAAAAACATGTTATGATTTTAACAGCATTATACCATATTGGAAATTATAGCATATAATTCTTACCCTTCCGTTTGGTAATGACATGACAGATTCTCAGTCATATGGCTTGAAGTGAACCATATGTGTTTAAGAGGTCCAACTATATCAGACGGATCAGAAGTCAAGTCCTTCCTCCTATCTATTGATTTAATCCTTAAAAGCCTTCATGAGATTCAATTTTCTGGTCTTTACATCATAATGATAGAAGTTAAGACGTAAGGCTCTTTGAATATTAAATGAGATAATGCCTGTGGATGGTTTAACACACCTCCTGGTACTTAATAAGCACTCAATTAATTTTAATTATTGTTGTTGTATTAAGCAGTTTTCAACTTGCAGATCTTTAAAACAAGCAAATGATGGAAGAATGTGTGTTTCAAATATGCTTATAGAATATATTATAATTTAACATGCAAAAAATATTAAATAGCAAAAAAATTTTATACTTGAGTTTAGGATACAAAGTTCATAATCTTTATTGTTACAGAAGAAGAAGCTTATTCACTCAGGTGCAAAATTGTACCCAAAGGAAGAGCTGCTGAGTGTGCCTATAGCGACCCTATCACATATTAATGTATGCAACTTCTTCATGACTGTTTCCATGTTCATATCTTCCATAGAAAGTCATATTTTCCTGTAAAAACAACTCTGAACATGATGTGATCACCTTTAGGGTCCCCCCATCCCCCATCTCCAAGCCCACCTCATGCAAGGCCTATGCTTCCTACTCGTGCTCGGCCATCTGATTTCCATATCAGCCACTCACTCACAGCAGCGGGCGTTAGCGTA
Source organism: Pseudorca crassidens (assembly GCF_039906515.1). Lineage (NCBI taxonomy): Eukaryota > Metazoa > Chordata > Mammalia > Artiodactyla > Delphinidae > Pseudorca > Pseudorca crassidens. The sequence goes on along the minus strand of NC_090300.1, from coordinate 118,604,681 downwards.
ACAGAGCTGTAGCGTGACTTTGATTGAAGCCAGCTTGGGCTGAATGCAGTATCAAAGCATAACCTAGCAGAAATCAAATCTAATTCACTGTGCATTGTATTTAAATTTTCAAAAACACAGTTTTGGGTGAACAGTACCAGACCCCTAATCTCTTTTTTATTTTTCCTGTGTCTTCTTCTAAGACTTTTTATTTTATTAGGTCTTATATTTAGTTTCTTGATAAAATTTCCTTAATTTTTTTAAACATCTTTATTGGGGTATAATTGCTTTACAATATTGTGTTAGTTGCTGCCACATAACAAAGTGAATCAGCTATATGTATACATATATCCCCATATCCCCTCCCTCTTGCGTCTCCCTCCCACCCTCCTTATCCCACCCCTCTAGGTGGTCGCAAAGCACTGAGCTGATCTCCCTGTGCTGTGCAGCTGCTTCCCACCAGCTATCCATTTTACATTTGGTAGTGTTTATATGTCCATGCCACTCCCTCACTTCGTCCCAGCTTACCATTCCCCCTCCCTGTGTCCTCAAGTCCATTCTCTACATCTGTGTCTTTATTCCTGTCCTGCCCCTAGGTTCATCAGAACCATTTTTTTTTAATTCCATATATATCTGTTAGCATACGGTATTTGTTTTACTCTTTCTGACTTACTTCACTCTGTATGACAGACTCTAGGTCCATCCACCTCACTACAAATAACTCAGTTTTGTTTCTTTTTTATGGCTGAGCAATATTCCATTGCATATATGTCCCACATCTTTATCCATTCATCTGCTGATGTACACTTAGGTTGCTTCCATGTCCTGGCTATTGTAAATAGTGCTGCAATGAACATTGTGGTACATGACTCTTCTTGAATTATGGTTTTCTCAGGGTATATGCCCAATAGTGGGATTGCTGGGTCGTATGGTAGTTCTATTTGTAGTTTTTTAAGGAACATCCATACTGTTCTCCATAGTGGCTGTATCAAATCACATTCCCACCAACAGTGTAAGAGGGCTCCCTTTTCTCCACACACTCGCCAGCATTTATTGTTTCTAGATTTTTTGATGATGGCCATTCTGACTGGTATGAGTTGATACCTCATTGTAGCTTTGATTTGCATTTCTCTGATGATTAGTGATGTTGAGCATCCTTTCATGTGTTTGTTGCCAATCTGTATATCTTCTTTGGAGAAATGTCTATCTAGGTCTTCTGCCCATTTTTGGATTGGGTTGTTTGTTTTTCTGATATGGAGCTGCATGAGCTGCTTGTAAATTTTGGAGATTAATCCTTTGTCAGTTGCTTCATTTGTAAATATTTTCTTCCATTCTGAGGGTTGTCTTTTTGTCTTGTTTATGGTTTCCTTTGCTGTGCAAAAGCCTTTAAGTTTCATTAGGTCCCATTTGTTTATTTTTGCTTTTATCTCCATTTCTCTAGGAGGTGGGTCAAAAAGGATCTTGCTGTGATTTATGTCATAGAGTGTTCTGCCTATGTTTTTCTCTAAGAGTTTTATAGTGTCTGGCCTTACATTTAGGTCTTTAATCCATTTTGAGTTTTTTTGTATGTGTGGTGTTAGGAAGTGTTCTGATTTCATTCTTTTACATGTACCTGTCCAGTTTTCCCAGCACCACTTATTGAAGAGGCTGTCTTTTCTCCATTGTATACTCTTGCCTCCTTTATCAAAGATAAGGTGACCATGTGTGCGTGGGTTTATCTCTGGGCTTTCTATCCTGTTCCATTGATCTATCTTTCTGTTTTTGTGCCAGTACCATACTGATTACTGTAGCTTTGTAGTATAGTCTGAAGTCAGGGAGCCTGATTCCTGCAGCTCCGTTTTTCTTTCTCAAGCTTGCTTTGGCTATTTGGGGTCTTTTGTGTTTCCATACAAATTGTGCAATTTTTTGTTCTAGTTCTGTGAAAAATGCCATTGGTAGTTTGAGAGGGATTGCACTGAATCCTATAGTATAGTCATTTTCACAATGTTGATTCTTCCAATCCAAGAACATGGTATATCTCTCCATCTGTTTGTATCATCTTTAATTTATTTCACCAGTGTCTTATAGTTTTCTGCATACAGGTCTTTTGTCTCCTTAGGTAAGTTTATTCCTAGGTGTTTTATTCTTTTTGTTGCAACGGTAAATGGGAGTGTTTCCTTAATTTCTCTTTCAGGCTTTTCATCATTAGTGTATAGGAATGCAAGAGATTTCTGTGCATTAATTTTGTATCCTGCTACTCTACCAAATTCATTGATTAGCTCTAGTAGTTTTCTGGTAGCATCTTTAGGATTCTCTCTGTATAGTATCATGTCATCTTCAAACAGTGACAGTTTTACTTCTTCTTTTCCCATTTGGATTCCTTTTATTTCTTTTTCTTCTCTGATTGCTGTGGCTAAGACTTCCAAAACTATGTTGAATAATAGTGGTAAGAGTGGGCAACCTTGTCTTGTTCCTGATCTTAGAGGAAATGGTTTCCATTTTTCACCATTGAGACAGACCTCTAATCTTAATTGACCTTTTTCTATCTGGATCTACTCCTCTGGAAAGCACACAATGTACTTTTCTTAAGGAGCTGTTGTTTTTAACTAGTACATGTGTAATTGAACATTGAATTGTGCCACTCTGTTTTCTTCATTTCATTTCTTGTTATAGCTGAAGCAATAAAGTATCGTCATTTAATAGGTTAAGCAAGTCAGTCGTTACATCATAGTTACAAAAGATTTGTCTAATGCTTCAGGTTTTAGAGAAGACATAAAAAATATGTATTTTATAGTCTTCTGTCTTCGAAATATATGAGAATTTTCATTTCTATAACTAGCATATTCTTCTGGAGTTTATAACTCAAACTCTTTAATTCACATTGGGTTTAAATATGTGTTTTGGATTGTCATCCTGAGGACCTAGTTGTGTTTTTTCATATTTAATGAGAGCCATCATAGAAAATCCATTTTGTGTATAGCACACTTTGTGCTATCGTGCTGTGTTGATAAAATGCCACCTCTCTGCCTACTCCCTCCCATTGGTGCCATCGGCCAAGTACTGTTTTTTCAAACCATTTTCACTGCCACCTGGCAGAAATACTGAAACTGTGAAGTGTTATCAGAAGAATTATTGATGCAGTTTTTCATTTTAAAACCTCAAAAATAAATTCCTTCAGCTGATATCCCTTCACAGAAGATTACAGTATAGGTCTTGGGCAGAGAAGGAGGGTCTACAGAAGTAAAAGTGATTGATGCAGTTGGTTTTGGTGGCTCAACTTCAGATGACAAGAAGAAAAGATGTACATTTTCAGAGACTTGAATACTTCTAAAATCTTTTGCTTTGTTAAATGCTTTAATATCTTTATTTTTTAATTTTAAAAATGAACATGTGATTCTAGTTTCAGCAAGATCAGTGTGATTTAATTTTGGGTGACAAGAAGCAATTTGGTACATTATAAATACAGTGTATTTATAATAACTTGGAATAAAAGTACATTAGATATAAACATCACATGAAAGGATATTTCATAGCCTGAGTAACACAAATGCTGATAGCATTTTGTTACTAGTCTTTAAAAATTCATTACTGAGTAAAAACTCAAGAAACTTTGATTTCCTGGTCTTTTAGATTATATCATCAGTGGTAAATATTGCACTGTGATATTGCAGAATTTCTTTTTCCTTTAAGAATTCTTACAAAATATTATATTTAGGTGCTACTATGAATATAGCAATTCTCAACTGGATTTGCTGTCCCAACTTGCTAAGATTTTTCAGCCTCATATCTGCCTTTTCTCTTTTAGGAAGAGCATTCTTTCTAGAACACAACCTTATTATATCTTTCTTGCATAAGCATCTGTGAAAAGATCTCCATACTTTCTAGGGCAAAATTTAAGCTCCTTTAGCATAAATTATCTCACCCTACCTATGTCACTTCTGCATCTCTGATTTTATTTTTTAAATCATTTATATCCTCCCAACACATCTGCTTCCACAGGTCTCTGCCTGTGTCTGCCTCTCTCCGTCCCAGGTGACCTGAGTCCTCTCCATCTCGTGAACTCTTATTTGTGCTTCAAAGCACAATTCAAACATAGCCATCTCCTGGCATCTTTCCTCTTTTTTCCTCAGCACTTACTTGATCTAGTTTGTGCACTTCCACACTTTTTTGCCTGATGCCCCCCGCATGTTTCTATTATTATGCAAATCATATTCTGCCGTATTTGTTTTTATTTATTTATTTAATAGCAAGTCTCTGCAATAGGCTATGAACAATATTTTATTCTGTTTTCTATCTCCTGTACCAAGCAGAATGTATCATAGTTTGTAACCAGTCAATACATTTTTGAACGAGTAAATAGATGAATCATCTTTTTCAAAAAGTGGATTGATAGATGTGGTTATTCGCCAGTCTTTATTTTGGGGGTTATGTTTTAGCAGCTGTGTTAAAATTGTAGGATCTGGATTCCAAAAGCATTTTACAAAATCGCTCATCTATCCAAAGGTTTTTGAAAGCTTGAAAAATCAAATTTAAGAAGTCTATAGTTTAATATTTAAAGTAGAAATGGTAATTTTACTGAGATAGATGATAGATAAACAGAGTAAGCATAATATGCTTAAAACTATAAAATATGTTTTCATTGCTTGCATTTGATGTTTCGTCTGATGATTTTAATCATGTGTATTCTCAGTTATTACATTTTAAAAATTATATAAAGAAGCATTTTATAGTTCATATGGGGCTCTAAATTTTTACTAACTAGTTTTACTAGCTAGTTTTGAGAACCATTTCAAATTCTTTCTGGTCCAAAGCAATACAGATGAACTAATAAGCTGTGTATGTGATTTTCATCACAGACTGTTAACTGATTTTTACTATATTGACTTTTATTTTAGTTTTTATTTTTGATAATGAGGTACAAGCTAAGCTACTCAGTACTTCTTACTTAGTGTCCATGTTGACAGTAAACTTTTTTTCATAGAATTACTAAGAAGGAAAGAAATATACATTGATCTTTAAATTTTTTTAATGTATATAATTTTTCTTAGATATTACAGATGATAGAGACCAATCTTAAGTATCTTTGGGGATAACTATAGGTGGTTTCACATCTCTATTGAAAAATAGACACTGCAGTGTTTTAAGAGTCGTACCTAAAGTAATTTTGTAATGTTGATTTAAACTATCATTCGTATTAGAAAAAATGGAACAAAAATCAATGTATCTGCTGATTCAGTGGAATTGTGTAGAAATAACAAGAAGATCACAAGAAGCAAGTAATCTCCTAAAAATACAGGGCAACATAAACCACGTCCTGTTCAAATAGATCCATAAATCTGGGTTCTTCATCCTTTTAAACTGAATCTTCTATTATCTATAGCTGTAGAAGAAATTTCACTTAGTAGATTTATTCCTTCTGTCTCTGAGGTGTGTGTTGAATGTGTTGAATTAGGAGGCAGTATAATAGGACACCAAAAAATAAGCCACTACAGATCTCTTGAGATTTTTGAAAAAATGCTGCTGCTGTTTGTATGTACACTGTACACTGTAAATCCTGCATGTTTGAGGATACCCTACATTTACTCCATTCTTGGACCTGCAGTTATGTACTCCTAAAGGACTGAAAGAATTCTGAGTAAAGGACTTTACCGAATGGTGCTTGCTGTTAAAATTCTTCAGTGTTCAAATTTTAGGACTGTGGCCATGTACACTGTGTTCTAAAACTTCGAGTTCATTTTAAAGTTTTTTTCTTGGTCATAAGTTTTCTAGTATAAGCCAGGAGTTACACTGGAAACAGATGATTAGAAAAGTCATAGAATAAACATGCTGTTTTCTCTTCAACAGGAGTGGATTTTAGTATGAAGAAGATGTCCTTGTGAAAACGTCCAGTTACACAGTCTACTGTTTTTCACTTTCTTCTTTCTCTTTATAATTAGCCCCAAATTTAAATCTGAACTTCCTTAGCATTTTTACCCCATCCCTTTATTTTCTACTGGAGTTCCTTGTACCTAGGTCTCATTATTTTTGCCTACACCATTTTATTGGCCTTCCAGTCAGACTCCCTACTTTATTCACTGATCTGTCTCGCTCACAATCTATATACTACATTCATTAGAGGGTTAAAGCTTCCAAAATTTTTGCTTTACATTTATCACTCCTCAGCTTAGAAAGAGTCGGAATAAAATCCTCAGTTTGTCTTCTCAGGCCATTCTTAGGATACGAATCTATCTTTTGTAGCCAATGCTGTTTATACAATGGGGACTTGCCATTCCTTTGGGATTACACGCTGTATGCTAGATGCGTTCTTGCTTCTTACACTTTGCTCAGTTAGCTCCTTGCTTGGAATATGTTCATTTCTCCACTTCTCTAAATGCCACCCCTTCCTCCAAGTCTCCATAATGTCCATCTCCTGAACAAAGCATTTCACAGCTACCTTAACACAAAGCGATTCCTCTCTCCTGAAGTCCTATCACACTTATGATGTGTACTATAATTTAAGTGCTTCTCCTCTGTGCTCTGAGAGCACCTCTATCATTGAACTTACCACAGCCTTAGAGAATTGTTGTTTTAATTTTGCTGTTGCTGTTGTCATCATGATCATGTTCTGTATTTTCTCTTAGACTATGAGTACCTTCATGGCTGCAGGGTAGATGATTTTATCTGTGTATCTTTAGTGCCCAGTAGGGGAACATAGTAATTGCCGAATGCTTATTGATGTAAATGAAATGAATTAAATAGAATCAACCACTTTCATATGTTTCTTTATATTGTTAGTTATCTTTGTATGTAATTCCCATCTCTTCGATTCTTTGGTATTTTCAACACTTCAATTCCTCAGGTCTAGAATATCAGCACTTTGAGAATAGGTATCATATTTTATTCCTTCTGGTATCCCTGTGCCCAGTACAATGTCTTGCAAATATTACAAGAACAATGAATGTTTGTTAGTAGATTGATTTCACAGGAAGGAGATATTTGAGTAATGCAATGCCTCTTTTTCTCTCTTCATTCAAAACACAAAACCATATTGGGAAACCATGTTTTTACTTAAAAACTTTAGAATATCATTAAAAATCTATTTTCCAATGCGAGTATAGGGGCTGCAGGATTTACAGTGTACATTTAAAATGTGTCTACGAATACATTTACTTCTTTCCTCACATTTGATAGAGTGCTCGTTTTTCTTTCCCCATTGTGTTTTGAGAAATACTTAAAACTAAATCAAAAACTGTAGCCTCTGCCTGGCACTGAGCAATCCACCTAGTATCAGATTTTCTCTTTGATATATTTTTCTTTGTCAACAGTTTTTATTGACACACTTTCTTTCCTTTTAAATTATAGCTCCTCCACAGTTTGTGGTTAGGCCAAGAGATCAGATTGTTGCTCAAGGTCGTACAGTGACATTTCCCTGTGAAACTAAAGGAAACCCACAGCCAGCAGTTTTTTGGCAAAAAGAAGGCAGCCAGGTGAGTGTAAGCCTTGACTGCTTTTCTGAAATCTCTGAACTCCCCGTCTCTAGTGACCCTCAAAGTTTGTCTTTCCTTTCTTGTTAACAATGTTGAATTTATTTTATTTCTGAAAAAGAGACCAATTATTTCTAAAATTAGCGGGAGTCAGATGCTTTAATATAACATTCTTTTTTTCTAGTGTTAATTCTCTAATATTTTTATCTTACGTCAAATAGATACAATGCAGTGTAACCAAATTATCTGAAAAAGTCTAACCTGTAGCTGTTTAAAACCTCCTAACAGAAAGGTAAGTTTGCTTTCTCGCATAGAGCTACATTGGGATAAGTAAGTGAGTTAGTATATATAAAGCACTTAGGACATCCAGGGCAAATGTAAAATAGTCAAAAATATTTCCATTATTAATCAGCCTAGAAACTAGTTTCAACCCCCTTTCATAGATATATAGTATAAATACCTTTTCTTTACTGTTAATTTAAGAGTAGGAGAAATATTTTCTTCCATCATCCCTTCTGGATTCCCTCATAGTGGGGGTTAGACAGGAAATAATACATTGAATACCAGGAAAAAAACCAACACTTGTCTGGTCTTTGCTGTGCCCTGGTTTGTCCTCTCCAGGCCCTCTCTGGGCAGCATGATCTCTCAAGACTCTGCTAAAAGCAAATTGAATACACCCGTTTTCTCATTTAGAACTTGGTCCAAACTTGGACAAGCACAAGCCTCTAGGTTCTGAGGCATGAGTGGAACTTCCAGCCTAAACCAGATCAGAAATTGAGTTGTCTACAGACTTATCTGTGCATTCCTGAGGGACCTAGAGATATTTTCATTCTAGTCTCTCCGGAAGCGTTCCGAAGGAGGCATATAGTTCGCAGGAAGAGACCTACTGGTGTTCCTCGTCAGCACCCTCTGGTGTTAGTCCAAGTTCTGGAAGAATTTCCTGGGCAAACGTGAAAACCATGATTTAAAGTCTCAGGCAATCTAAAAACTTTGCCAGAGATGGAAAATGCTTTCGACTAAGTTAAGAGAACCTGTTGATCAAAACTCGTGTATGATTATCTGGGTAGAGAGACATCAGGAAGTTTCCCTCAGCCGTCATCTTGCATTGTTGTGAATTCCTATACAGTTCCGTACCACCCCAAGCTAGCAGTTTTAACATCTCAGTATGGACGGGCAAATTATCTTTCTTCCTTTCCTCAATGCTCTTTGTTGGATTCACTTCCCCCATGATTTGTGGGATGTAAATATAGTGATGAGAAGGATAAGGTAAAGTTCTGGCCACTGTCTTATCCCACATCAGGATTGTTCCAGGACTTAATTGCCATCTTTTTTATCAGTTAGTAACAATACAATAGATTTCTACTTATAGACTTCCTTGATTCTTCACTTAAAAATTGCTTTCAGATTAAAACATCCCAAACTCTAAAGTGAGTGTAAAGCAACACGATATAGTTATAACACACTTGAACACACACACACACACACACACACACACACACACGTACCCTGAAAAAGGAAAGAATTCTAAAGCCATTTTCCCTCCGTATAATTTTTACAATCTTTGTAGCACTGTTTAAATTTACTGAAGCTCATTTTCTTAATCTAAAATTTGAGGATAATATATTTTACTTCACATAAGTTATGAAGATTATGTGATTAAATTAGTTTATATGTAAAAATGCTTTACACATTTTGAAGGTTAGAAATGGGGAAAATGCAGAATGCATCTGCCTTCCCTTGTTCCTGGCTGAAGTGGCAAGTTCATGCTTCTGCTCAGGCCAGGCTGCTAGGGCCAGAGGTATCCCTCTGCCCATGCACAGAAGCTCAGCACCACTCTGGTCACCTCTGTCCCCAGACCCACATCATGCCTGAGAAGGCAGGAGGGGATGAGCCTGGAGAGCCCTGGTAGCCTGTCAAGATTCTCACTCCTGCCTGTAGCTCCTTCCCTCCACCCATTCGGGGAGGTATGGGGGCCACAGAAGTTACTTTCTCAAGCCACTGATAGTAAAGATATTTATGTGAATTTATTATTTATTCATAAGTGATACAAATATAATGATATAAAGCAATTTGATTGTTGCAGATTTACACTTTAAATCCATGTAGTGAGTTAAATCTCATTATAACTTGTTATCGTGTAGATACAGCTATATCATTTGTAAATCACGTGCCCTAAAATAGCTTCAGGCTTATACACGCTATTGCATGAAATGTGTATTGGTCTTGTGGCCCAATGAGCATGATATTTAAATATGCTACATTGTGTTTTAATGTTTTTTAAACAAGTAATGATCAAATAGCATTAAAGTATTTCTTTTTCTCTTATTTGACAAAGTGGCATGTAATTCCAGAGATATTAATCTCTGGGAAAAATTTTCGAGTTAGATGATTGATTTGATTATAATCTTAGGCCTCCTTTTCTTTATTTCAGCTATCTCCCTCACATTAGACAGAGGGGTCGGGGGAGAGAGGAAAGGGGAGAGAGAGAAAGGAGATTGTGAATGAGAACAAAAGAGAAATGCTTGAGCAAACTGTAAATTTTCAAATCATGAATTGGGACATTAGGAAAAATAAATTAGTCTTACTGTCTGCAGTATCCAATTTTTACAGTAATCTATGACTATCCATCAGTATAGAGAGTTAAGAGCCTGGACTTAATGGTCCATATTCCTCAATATGTGCTGATAATGCCAATTAGCACTAATAGGATACCCAGGCACTTCAAGGCGAGAAGAGCTCTGTAGAATTCCTGGGTTTTGCTTGTCATCCATTTTCTTTTGCCTATGTCATACAAACAGGGAATAAAGATGATGGGTTAACCTCAATCATATGCCATTTTCCATGTCATCGAATCATTTAGAAGGTGGACTGATAACACATTGTAGAGGAAGAGATCCCGGAGAGAATTAAGCCCATCTGATGTATTAGTGCTATGTAAATTAGTATTCTAATGGCTAATTGTAGGAAAGTGCACACTTTGAGTTATTGTATCATTTCCAAGTGCCTTTAAAATTTAGACCCTTCTCTTTCAGATGGTTTATTTCAGTAATATATTTGGATTCCACAGGAGAATTAGCTTGCTCTCAAATTATGCTTCATATGTATGAAATAGTCGAGCCTTATATAGTAATACAAATTTTATAGGAAGGCAATAGCATTTTGAAATTATATTCCTGGCATGCTAGCAAACATCACCTCTTTTAGAAAAGGTTTAATAACGTAGTATGTTTATGTAAAGTGGGCTTACAGTGTCACACTCGAATCTAATAAAGTGGACATCCATCATGTTGCAATAAAGAGAAGAGCTTCTAATTAAAGTAGGACCTCATTCGCAGGATTAAAGTCATTTAGGGTAATTGAAAAGTGTTAATACCCTATTTTATCCTCTTTCATTGGTATTACTTCAAGGGTAGAAATATTTTAAGGGGAAAATGTGTCTTATGCCTTTAATTGAATGTTATTACCTCCTGATTGTAACATATTGAAACTGTTTAATTACAAACCTGGAAAATTAATTACTATGTCGAGAAACAGATCCCAGAGGGTTCTAATGTTCTTTTTTTGTAAGTAAATACAACATAAAAATTGATATGTCCTTATTTATAATCCAACTTGGAAGCATATCTCAATATAATTTATTGTATCCAAATTTTTTTTTAATTGAACAACAGTAAAGCAACATAGGTCATCCAGGTTAACATTACTGCTCTCCTATAAGAACGTTCACAATTTTGTGATTTGGCTGCTTGTATTAATATGAGTTATATAGGAAACTAAAGAACCTTTGATTTTTTGATAGGGTAATATTATGAAATTCTTTACCATCACACGCATCCTTCAGAAACATCCCACATCTTCTTTTTATTTTCAGTGATTTGGTTAAGCTTGCTCAGACGGTAGCCTTTATACCTAGCTCCTTTCAAAGCTGTTAAAACCTGCAAAAATCTTATAGCAGAAGGAGATTCAGCTGTCTCTCTGTGTCAGTCTCAGTCACACACTTTTGAATACCTTTAGGAGAAATTGAGTTACTTATGTCAAATATTCAAAAGGGTCAGCAGAAAATATTTTTGCGTTCTCTAGTGATCTGCAGTTTATAAAACACATACACAATTGATGTTACATTCTAGATTCTCACGACGTTTTATGAGTTGAGTCAGATGAGCATTATTATGTCCATTTTACAGATGAGGAAACTGCGTTTCAAAACCGTTCAGTAACTCACAGAAAGTCACGCAGAGAGTAAAAGGTCACGATCCAAACCTAGATGATTGTTCCTTCAGCCAGAGCATGCTGGCTTCTTAGAGCACATCATTTTCCCATGATGGGAAAGAAGTTTCCCAGTGAGACTCACTGTGTGGCCTTTAACCCTTTCAGTACCGTATTTTTAAATCTTTGTGTTTTCTTTTTCCAGCCACATTTCTCTAACTGTGGTAGCTGTTGTTAATATAATTTTCCTTCTGAGTCAGAAGAGAATCTTAGTAACATTGTGTTTGTTTCCACAGAACCTGCTTTTCCCAAATCAACCCCAACAGGCCAACAGCAGATGTTCTGTGTCGCCAGCCGGGGACCTTACAATTACCGACACTCAGCGCTCGGACGCGGGTTACTACATCTGCCAGGCCCTAACCGTGGCAGGAAGCATTTTAGCAAAAGCTCAGCTGGAAGTTACTGATGGTGTGATATTATTAGAATTTGTTTTCTGAAAATAATGATTTTTATCAAAACTATGAAATTCTCTGACCTTTCAGTTAAATCCTTAAAATTAATGCTTATCTTCTAAGTTTGAATCTAGGTAAAATAACATTCTTAATAGTTTCTAATTCTCCCTGATTTGATACCATTTACTTTCCCAAAGAAGAACATCAAACACAATCTATTTTATTCTTAAAAATATAGTGATGCATTATTTTAGTGAAATAGAAATAGGAATGTTAGCTGTATATTTTTATTCAGTCTTGTGCTGATATGATTGCTTCTAATGGATAGTAATAATCTTATTTTACTAGAGGAGAGAGAGATATATAATCTTTATTATCAGTGGAAACAGAGATGACTTTTCACTTAGCCAATCACATTATGACATCCTATGATGTGTTAATTATACATTCACTAAGTTAAATTAATTAAATACCTTCCAAACTACAAATGGATGCTAAAACTATTTTTTTATTTGTACGTATGCCCTACAAATCTTAACTGAAGCACCTGATTCAGGTGAAAGTTGAAGACCATGCAGCACTCTTCATGTCTGATTTTTTTTTCCCAAGAGCTTTTCTGTCACAATTGACACATAGGGAGTTTTAGATATTTGTGAACCTCTGAGCATTAATTTAAGCCATATTCTTTGATATCTTAAATTTAAAAAATCTCTCTTGCCCTCTTAGATTTGTGGGGTTTCTGATTCTCCCCACACCCGCACCCTCCCACTCTGGGTTCTGCGATAAAAGAGCTTTGGGCTGTGACCTCTCTGATTCTCTTCTTTCTCTGCTGAGCTTTCATGCAATTCAAATTTACATGTAGATTAAAAGGTCATTTAAAATTAATAGAAAGGCAGTATTTTTTTAATGTCTGCCCATGGTATTGCCTGATTCAGCGCCATGTCAGGAATGGGAATAAATAGAACAGACAAACATTAGCTGAGGGGATATTGAGTCGTTAATGGCCATACCTGCTGATGCAGCAGAGATTTACTGCTATGGAACTGAAAGAAGTCAGGTTCAAGGGTAATGGTGCCAAGAAATTCTTCCTTTACATGGACAAGATCATCGATCCTTCAAACCTCCATATTTCTTTAAAAGAAATAAAATATAATTATTAATCTTTTTTAAGTTCCTATGTTTTCTTCTACTAGGAAAAAATGTCTAGAAACATATACTTGGAAAATAAGGTATTCTGGCCCAAACCTAAGTTTTATTCTATACTACTATGAAAGATTCCAAATATAATGCTTAAGAACTCCACTATAGCTGCTTATGGTATTTTACAAAAGACAGAATTTTAACTGTTTCTAAATGAAGAAAGTGTTATGAAGAAGGCAAACCATATTTGTAGAAAACAAAGTTGATGATTTAGAAGAGCCAGTTGATATGACTGATGTGGTTCATGAAACAGGTGGATATTCAAAACTGTGCCTGATATAATGAAAAGGAAAACTTGTTTTGAGAAATTATGTTTGTTGTTGACATAATCTCTCAGACCAGTAGTAATTCTAGCTTTGGTTCTGTGGTCAAACTGAAAAGAGTGATAAGGAAATTTAAATCTGTTGACTGAGATGTCTCTGAACATTTGGTTACAAGTGGCTTGAATATTAATTGCTACATTGATTTTTACTTTCGTAAGCATTCACAAAGTCAAGATCCTTTTGCAAGAACATTGAATGGAGGTTATAGAGTTATTGATTTTGACAGTAAAGAAATCTAACTTCAAGACCTAAACACACACGCACACGCACACACACACACACACACACACACACACACATACACTTTATTATAAATAACGGTCTCCAAATATTAACTTGCCACATTGGCCGATGACTTCAGCTTTTATTCATAGTTTTGAATTTTTCAGACTGGTTAACAGTTTAATAATACGCAAGTCATCCCCTTTTGAACGTGTTGCTTGGTATGATCCAGGGCAAATGAAATTCCAATGTAGAATGAAAACATATGTCGTGTGCAGAAAAACAAGCAAAACATCTATAGCGATGTTTCTGTTGTTACATTTTTGTACTTAGACTCCTTTCTTGGAAATATTTTTAACTCAAGTGTTCACATGAGATGAGATTGTTAATGGTGATGAAAGGTGCTGTTGAGTGATAATTTTACTTATTATAGGTAGAGCTAAGATCTTTAATACACTTGAATTTCAAAACATCCCTTTAAAAGACCTTCCTATTATTTCATTAACACTGTTCTTCATTTCTTTTCTTCTTTTAGAAAATTAGGAAATTGTAATGAGAATTCTGAGTAGAGCCAATAGAATCTAAAAGGACTGGAGAGAAGAAATGTACAATAGATGTCACATCATGATCTTATATGAATGGTTTATTGAGGATTCACAATGCATAGTTAGAGAAAACCATGGAATTGTTCACAGATCACTGGAAACCCTAAATGTTCATTTAACCTCTGACCTTAGTGTCATGGAAACTTGTGGTCATCTTTCACCCATAACATCCTTGAAACTGAAAGTTCTTTCTGGCCAGGAAATTTTCAGTTACTTTTTTGATCAAATTCATTTAAAAGACAATGAGCTACTCATTTGGGCAGTTAAAAAGAGAAAAAAGAAACTAATTGTATGTCCTTTGCCCATATATAATGATTTCAAGGATATGACAGTGAGAGCAGGTTATGAGAAGTTACCCGAATTCTATATAGATATTTTATTTGAAACAAAGAAGTAACATTATATAAAATTTAATAAATAGTTTCTTCTCTGGTAATGCAGACCCATTTTTCTTCCTGAATTTTAAAATTATTCATAATGTTTGGTGAATTGGCCTTCCATTTTTGACTCAGAGAGAAAATAAATTCCACAAAGCATTCAACCTGAATATCTATTTGCACAATTATTGCCAGATATGTCAGAATTAGTATAATATTGTGCTTTCACATTCTCTGAAGATTATTTAATTTACTTGTAAAATGAAGAATTTGATCAAGAAAAGCAGTGAACTAAATGGATCTAATTTTTATTTGCAAAGAATACACAGAGAATCTTGTTTTCCTTAGGTTTTTATAAGGTTTTCTACATATACACACATTTTAATACATATTTTGATATAACAGGTTTAGGTTGATTGGAAGTCCACTCTATCTTGACATGCAGGAGACCTCTATTTTAAATCAAGATCAGTTGGCTTTCTCATGGTAGCCTCTAAAAGGGCTGTTTGATTTAATGTCTTTCGCCAAAACTGTGAACTCTACAAATAAAAATACATATAGATTGAGAAATATATAAACATATAAACGGGTATTTGTAAAAGTTGGTAGACAAAGGAAATTAGAGCATTAATAAGCAAAATGACTTTTTTTGATTATGTACATAGTAATCCAAGATGACCTTCTTGAGAAAAAGCATTCTTCACAGTTGCTTAGCAATAATTCAGATTCACCATCTTTTTCTTTTTGTGGAACTTATATATATATATATATATATATATATATATTTATATATTATATTTGTTATTATTATACATAATAAAGAGCATATTTGGATAATTAACCAAAACCTATGTGAAGTTTATAAAACTTTCTCTTACGAAATCCTTTCTTGGGCTTGGGTATATCAGTTTCATTGTGAGATGGTCTTCTAATGAATTGTAGATGAAAGCCTGCCTCCAATTGATTCCATATTTTCATTACCCATTTAAATATTACTATACATTCTGATACACTTCCTAAATCATTATATAATACCTCTAAAGGCACTGATGATACTGCTACAAATCAATATTCAATTAAAAAAACAGTGAACTATGTTTATGAAATTATGGAAAATTTACTCGATCACAAAAATGGATATATATGTAAACACAAATTTTCATGAAAACGCTATTTTTGTCATGTTATAAATATAGTCTTTAGATTTTTTTGCTTAAAAGTATAGACTAATTAAATTATATCATCCACATTATATTACTATAATCTAGAGCCCAATATCACAATTTTAGAAATAAATTATTTACAGTCTAATATTTTAACATCATCAAAATGTTATAGTCTATATAAATAAAGCCGGCAACTGGTGCTATGAAGGTAAAATTATGTATTACTCATATATTTATAATAAAAGCAAAAGTGAAAATTGATTGTACTCATGTGATATTCCACAGGCTTTCTAAAACATGCATATGAGAGAGAAAATGGCCATTTTGCAAATGATTACCATAAGCTCTCAACATTTTAATTTTAATATGATTTAACCTTTCTAAGATGTCAGAATTTATCTTATCATCATCTTAATTATAGGTAACTCAGAGTAAGTTATAAATATAGTATGGCTTCAGTAAAATATGTACAGGTGTATGTATAGTAATTATAGATGATAGATTTATAATGGATGTAGAATATTACAGAAAAAATTATAAGTAATATGTATGACTTTGGGGCTTTAATCTTACTTTTGATATAAGACGACTGATGATATAAAGACTACCAAATTTCATAAAATTAAAATATCCTGAAAAATATCTTTGTCCTTTAGTTTTGACAGATAGACCTCCACCTATAATTCTACAAGGCCCAGCCAACCAAACGCTAGCAGTAGATGGTACAGCATTACTGAAATGTAAAGCTACTGGTGACCCTCTTCCTGTAATTAGCTGGCTAAAGGAGGGATTTACTTTTCTGGGTAGAGATCCAAGAGCTACTATACAAGAACAAGGAACCTTGCAGATTAAGAATTTACGCGTAAGTAATGTTGGAATTTGTATTTGGATCTTCATCTCACAGAAGTATGTACTTCCCTAGGGAAACACTGTGTTGTGAAGTTAAAATCTTACATCCCTGCATAATTGCTATACATTTTATTATAGACCCTGTTATTTCTTATTTTACAAATGACAAATTGAAATTAGAGGGAAGTTCATTGTCCTTAAATTCGTTATAAGCTCATAACAGGCCTAGAAACTTTTTATTCCTTCATTCTATCCTATATGTATGTAATCAATGAAACTAAAAAGGTTAAACACATAAAGTTAATGATAGTAACAGTACATTTAAAATAACTGAAAATGAGAAATGCTTCTGATTTACTCTCATGAACAAGGGAAGTTCGTAATGAAATGTGGATAGATTGGCTCGGCCAAACAGTTATGTGGAAAGTAATAAAGAGATGAGACTGATGACTGCATAGGAAGCAGGTTTGGCTAGTTGGTAAAAATATCTTACATTTTAGGTAAAGTTGCTGTGCAGTTTAGGTTTAAATCTGTGCACAAGAACAAGCCATTACTGGTCTTTTAACAGAAGATGACATGATAGAAAATGACCATTCCTGCCAAATTACCAAGTTAGACTTGCTTCAGGAGCAGCTCAAAATAAATGTGTACTTCTGAATATTATATTAGCTATCTACTGCTGTGTAACAGTATTAGAAAACACTTCACAACACTTGTGTTGTTAGGCTCAAAACAACACATGTTTATTATCTCATACCTTCTGTGGGAGTCTGGGCATGACTTAGCTGGGTCTTCTGCCCTAGGGTCTCACAAAGCTACAGTCAGGGTTGTAGTCTCATCTGAAAGTGGACTGGGGATCAGTTTGCTTCCAAACAACATAGTTGTTAGTGGCATTCGGTTCTTGATGGCTATCAGACTGGTGACCTCAGCTTCTTGCTTGCTGTTGACTGAAGGCTGCCTGTGGTTCCTTGCCATGTGGATATTC